>NW_025746204.1:0-5000 GCF_021184085.1 Oncorhynchus gorbuscha | reverse complement strand
CTACGTGTCTACGGTACCTCCTACGTGTCTACTGTACCTCCTACGTGTCTACTGTACCTCCTACGTGTCTACGGTACCTCCTACGTGTCTACGGTACCTCCTACATGTCTACGGTACCTCCTACGTGTCTACGGTACCTCCTACGTGTCTACGGTACCACCTACGTGTCTACGGTACCTCCTACGTGTGTACGGTACCTCCTATGTGTCTGCGGTACCTCCTACGTGTCTACTGTACCTCCTATGTGTCTACGGTACCTCCTACGTGTGTTTAACAGTATAGCTTCCATCCCTCTCCTCGCCCCTACCTGGGCTCGAACCAGGGACCGTCTGCACACATAGACAAGACCACCCACGAAGCATCGTTACCCATCGCTCCACAAAGCCACGGCCCTTGGGAGCAAGGGGAACCACTACTTCAAGGTCTCAGAGCGAGTGACGTCACCGATTGAAACCCTATTAGCACTGCTAACTAGCTAGCCATTTCACATCGGTGACATGTGCAGCAACCATTTTGGGCCCAAACAAAACATTACATATAGAATCCCTAATAATTTAATAGGATCTCTGAGGCTTTATTCAAGATGTATCGTTGAACTATGCAGCATTAACATAACCAGTCATCCATTCCCACATCCCACATTCCCACAGTGCACTCTGTTGTAGTAGGTAGTATCAGCAGTAGTAGTAGGTAGTATCAGCAGTAGTAGTAGTATTAGTAGGTAGTAGTAGTAGTATCAGTATTTGTAGTAGTATGGAGTGATGTATGGAAAGAGACATCTGTAACAAAACACCAAAACGTTTATATTAATTACATTGGGTCAAATCAAATCCTATTTGTCACATGCACTAAATAGAACAGATAAAACCAACAGTGAAGTGCTCACTGACCAGCCCTTAACCAACAGTGAAGTGCTCACTGACCAGCCCTTAACCAACAGTGAAGTGCTCACTGACCAGCCCTTAACCAACAGTGAAGTGCTCACTGACCAGCCCTTAACCAACAGTGAAGTGCTCACTGACCAGCCCTTAACCAACAGTGAAGTGCTCACTGACCAGCCCTTAACCAACAGTGAAGTGCTCACTGACCAGCCCTTAACCAACAGTGAAGTGCTCACTGACCCAGCCCTTAACCAACAGTGAAGTGCTCATTGACCAGCCCTTAACCAACAGTGAAGTGCTCACTGACCAGCCCTTAACCAACAGTGAAGTGCTCACTGACCAGCCCTTAACCAACAGTGAAGTGCTCACTGACCAGCCCTTAACCAACAGTGAAGTGCTCACTGACCAGCCCTTAACCAACAGTGAAGTGCTCACTGACCAGCCCTTAACCAACAGTGAAGTGCTCAACAGTGACCAGCCCTTAACCAACAGTGAAGTGCTCACTGACAAGCCCTTAACCAACAGTGAAGTGCTCATTGACCAGCTCTAACCAACGTGAAGTGCTCACTGACCAGCCCTTAACCAACAGTGAAGTGCTCACTGACCAGCCCTTAACCAGCAGTGAAGTGCTCATTGACCAGCCCTTAACCAACAGTGAAGTGCTCACTGACCAGCCCTTAACCAACAGTGAAGTGCTCACTGACCAGTCCTTAACCAACAGTGAAGTGCTCACTGACCAGCCCTTAACCAACAGTGAAGTGCTCACTGAACCAGTGAAGTGCTCACTGACCAGCCCTAACCAACAGTGAAGTGCTCACTGACCAGCCCCAACAGTGAAGTAACCAGCAGTGAAGTGCTCACTGACCAGTCCTTAACCAACAGTGAAGTGCTCACTGACCAGCCCTTAACCAACAGTGAAGTGCTCACTGACCAGAAGTGCTCATTGACAAGCCCTTAACCAACAGTGAAGTGCTCACTGACCAGCCCTTAACCAACAGTGAAGTGCTCATTGACAAGCCCTTAACCAACAGTGAAGTGCTCACTGACCAGCCCTTAACCAACAGTGAAGTGCTCACTGACCAGCCCTTAACCAACAGTGAAGTGCTCACTGACAAGCCCTTAACCAACAATGAAGTGCTCACTGACAAGCCCTTAACCAACAATGAATGCAGTTTTAAGTCAAATAAAAAAATAGATAAGTAAAAACTAAAAATACATTTAACCAACAAAACTCAGACAGCCCTTAACCAACAATGAAGTGCTCAAAATGAGCGAGGCGATAACCAACAATGAATGCAGTTTTAAGTCAAATAAAATAGTAATAGATAAGTAAAAAAATAAAAATACCCCTTTAATAATAAATACAGCAGCAGTAAAAGTAAAAATAGCTTTAATAATAGTAATCTTTAATAATAGTAACTCTTTAATAATAGAATACCCCTCTTCTAATAGGTACTCTTTAATAATAGTAATACCCTCTCCCTTTTAATAATAGTAATACCCCTCTTTAATAATAGTAACCCCTCTTTAATAATAGTAATATCCTCTCTTTAATAATAGTAATACCCCTCTTTAATAATAGTAATACCCCTTTTAATAATAGTAACACCCCTCTTTAATAATAGTAATAATAATAGTAATACCTCTCCCCTCTTTAATAATAGTAACACCCTCTTTAATAATAGTAACACCCCTCTTTAATAATAGTAATACCCTCTTTAATAATAGTAATACCCCTCTTTAATAATAGTAATATCCCTCTTTAATAATAGTAATACCCCTCTTTAATAATAGTAATACCCTCTTTTAATAATAGTAATACCCCTCTTTAATAATAGTAATACCCCTCTTTAATAATAGTAATACCCCTCTCCCCCTCTTTAATAATAGTAACACCCCTCTTTAATAATAGTAACACCCCTCTTTAATAATAGTAATACCCCTCTTTAATAATAGTAGTACCCCTCTTTAATAATAGTAATATCCCTCTCACCCTCTTTAATAATAGTAACACCCCTCTTTAATAATAGTAATACCCCTCTTTAATAATAGTAATACCCCTCTTTAATAATAGTAATACCCCTCTTTAATAATAGTAATATCCTCTCCCCCTCTTTAATAATAGTAATACCCCTCTTTAATAATAGTAATACCCTCTTTAATAATAGTAACACCCCTATTTAATAATAGTAATATCCCTCTTTAATAATAGTAATACCCCTCTTTAATAATAGTAATACCCCTCTTTAATAATAGTAATACCCCTCTTTAATAATAGTAATACCTCTCCTCTTTAATAATAGTAATACCCCTCTTTAATAATAGTAATACCCCTCTCCCCCGCTTTAATAATAGTAACACCCTCTTTAATAATAGTAATACCCCTCTCCCCCTCTTTAATAATAGTAATACCCTCTTTAATAATAGTAGTACCCCTCTTTAATAATAGTAATATCCCTCTTTAATAATAGTAATACCCCTCTTTAATAATAGTAACACCCCTCTTTAATAATAGTAATACCCCTCTCCCTCTTTAATAATAGTAATACCTCTTTAATAATAGTAATACCCCTCTCCCCCCGCTTTAATAATAGTAATACCCCTCTTTAATAATAGTAATACCCCTCTTTAATAATAGTAGTACCCTCTTTAATAATAGTAATACCCCTCTTTAATAATAGTAACACCCCTCTTTAATAATAGTAATACCCTCTCCCGCTTTAATAATAGTAATACCCCTCTTTAATAATAGTAATACCCTCTCCCCGCTTTAATAATAGTAATACCCTCTTTAATAATAGTAATACCCTCTTTAATAATAGTAATACCCCTCTTTAATAATAGTAATACCCCTCTTTAATAATAGTAATACCTCTTTAATAATAGTAATACCCCTCTTTAATAATAGTAATACCCCTCTTTAATAATAGTAATACCCTCTTTAATAATAGTAACACCCCTCTTTAATAATAGTAACACCCCTCTTTAATAATAGTAATACCCCTCTTTAATAATAGTAATACCCCTCTTTAATAATAGTAATACCCCTCTTTAATAATAGTAATACCCCTCTTTAATAATAGTAACACCGCTACATTAATAAAGAGATAGCAGATTTCTGTATTAAGGCTTTTCTGTGGAACTGTTTTTGTCTAGATGGTGTGGGGTGACGTTCCTTTCTACAGTGACGCAAGCATCGTCAAAGCAACCCTCTACTTTCCACGTGGAATATCCAGAGGTGAGCGTGCGTGTAGCGACCTTTAAAAGACCATCTGCTCCTGGAGACCACTGACCCTAAACACATCCAACCCTACAAACAAGCACACAACACACGGTCAACGCTGCTGTTCTAATCTTTACTACTGATTAAACTGCGAGACCAAGACACTATCCACTTTGTTGGTAAATACAGTCATATTTGACATAGCATATTCATCATCTATACAGTATATTATATTGTATACATGTCAGTTCATTACTAGGCTCCTTCTAAGTACTTCATATTTTACTTCTTTAAAAAATATATATTTTTATTTTCAAATATCGATATAGATTATTTTAGTGCAATGTTGAGCTAGCACACAAGCATTTCACCTTATATGCATATTGTCTACTGTGTGACAAATAAAATGTTATTTGATTTAGATTTTTTTGTGTGTCTCTGTGTAACGAAGTCAGGTTTGTGAACCGTACCTACTGTGTTAAACTCGCCTGACGACTCAATGCCTAGGCTTTAGTTTGACGGGCTAAAACACTTCACCTGCATGTGTTATGACATGACGTCACCATTTTGTGTTGCAGATTGCCGTCACCTGATTCGCCGGTGCCTCGCTGTCAGTCCAGACGACCGGCCAACCCTGAGCAGATACAGCAGCATCCCTGGATGCGATAGAATAGACTATATTTCATCTATAAATGTCCCAAATAAACATGGTCAGCATTCCTATTCATGTCATCCCTGACTGATAGTAGATAAACGATATAGCAAGGGATTCAAATCTTACCCTACGAGGTTCAGATTACTGCTGGTGTTCTACCTGATAATGAATTACACCGACTGGTGTCACAGGTTAAAATCAGGATAACATGGGAAAAGAAATCAGTGGAACTGGTTTACAG
>NW_025746203.1:145000-148314 GCF_021184085.1 Oncorhynchus gorbuscha | reverse complement strand
TATGGAAAGGTTTATTATGGGAAGGTTTATTATGGGAAGGTTTATTATGGGGTTTATTATGGGAAGGTTTATTATGGGAAGGTTTATTATGGGGTTTATTACGGTGTTTAAGGTTTATTATGGAAAGGTTTATAATTTATTATGGGGTTTATTATGGGAATGTTTATTATGGGAAGGTTTATTATGATTATGGTTTTATTATGGTGTTTATTATGGGGTTTATTATGGGAAGGTTTATTATGGGGGGGTTTATTATGGGAAGGTTTATTATGGGAAGGTTTATTATGGGAAGGTTTATTATGGGAAGGTTTATTATGGGAAGGTTTATTATGGGAAGGTTTATTATGGGAAGGTTTATTATGGGAAGGTTTATTATGGGGTTTATTACAGGAAGGTTTATTATGGGGTTTATTATGGGGTTTATTATGGGAAGGTTTATTATGGGAAGGTTTATTATGGGATTAGGGAAGGTTTATTATGGGAAGGTTTATTATGGGAAGGTTTATTATGGGAAGGTTTATGATGGGAAGGTTTATTATGGAAATGGTTTATTATGGGAAGGTTTATTATGGGAAGGTTTATTATGGGAAGGTTTATTATGGGAAGGTTTATTATGGGGTTTATTATGGAAGGTTTATTATGGGGGTTTATTATGGGGTTTAATATGGGGTTTATTATGGGGGAAGGTTTATTATGGGAAGGTTTATTATGGGTTTATTATGGGAAGGTTTATTATGGGAAGGTTTATTATGGATTATGGGAAGGTTTATTATGGGGTTTATTAGGTTATTATGGGAAGGTTTATTATGGGAAGGTTTATTATGGGAAGGTTTATTATGGGAAGGTTTATTATGGGAAGGTTTATTATGGGAAGGTTTATTATGGGGTTTATTACAGGAAGGTTTATTATGGAAAGGTTTATAATGGGGTTTATTATGGGAAGGTTTATTATGGGAAGGTTTATTATGGTGTTTATTACGGGAAGATTTATTATGGGAAGGTTTATTATGGGGTTTATTATGGGGTTTATTATGGGAAGTTTATTATGGGAAGGTTTATTATGGGGTTTATTATGGGAAGGTTTATTATGGGGTTTATTATGGGAATTATGGGGTTTATTATGGGAAGGTTTATTATGGGAAGGTTTATTATGGGAATAAGGTTTATTATGGGAAGGTTTATTATGGGAAGTTTATTATGGGGTTTATTAGGGTTTATTATGGGGGTTTATTATGGGATTATGGGGTTTATTATGGGGTTTATTATTTTATTATGGGAAGGTTTATTATTTTATTATGGGGTTTATTATGGGGTTTATTATGGGAAGGTTTATTATGGGGTTTATTATGGGGTTTATTATGGGGTTTATTATGGGAAGGTTTATTATGGGAAGGTTTATTATGGGGTTTATTATGGGGTTTTATTATGGGGTTTATTATGGGGTTTATTATGGGGTTTATTATGGGGTTTATTATGGGAAGGTTTATTATGGGGTTTATTATGGGAAGGTTTATTATGGGAAGGTTTATTATGGGGTTTATTATGGGGTTTATTATGGGAAGGTTTATTATGGGAAGGTTTATTATGGGGTTTATTATGGGAAGGTTTATTATGGGAAGGTTTATTATGGGAAGGTTTATTATGGGGTTTATTATGGGGTTTATTATGGGAAGGTTTATTATGGGGTTTATTATGGGAAGGTTTATTATGGGAAGGTTTATTATGGGGTTTATTATGGTAAGATTTATTATTATTGTTTAGTTAACTAGTTCACTTGTCCAGGGGGGGTTTATTATGTTTATTATAGGAAATGTAACTCTATCCCTCCATACAGTATGGTTGACCCATCTCTCTCTCTCTGTCTCTCTGTCTCTCTGTCTCTCTCTCTCTCTGTCTCTCTCTCTCTCTCTCTCTCTCTCTCTCTCTCTCTCTCTCTCTCTCTCTCTCTCTCTCTCTCTCTCTCTCTCTCTCTCTCTCTCTAAATTCAATTAAATTAAACTTAGGGCTTTATTGTCATTGGAAACATGTGTTAACATTGTCAAAGCAAGTGAAGTAGTTAATAAACAAAAATAATGAAATAAACAATAAAAATGAACAGTAAACTAATTACTCTCTCTGTCTCTCTCTCTCTCTGTCTCTCTCTCTCTCTCTATCTTCCAGGAGCGTCCCTTCCCCTGCACCTGGACTGACTGCAACAAGAAGTTTGCCCGTTCGGATGAGCTGGCCCGTCACTACCGAACCCACACCGGGGAGAAGAAGTTCAGCTGCCCGCTCTGCGACAAGCGCTTCATGCGTAGTGACCACCTGATGAAGCACGCTCGCCGCCACTCCGAGTTTCAGCCCGCGATGTTGAAGAGGCCGTACGGGTGTGGTGGAGGAATGGGCGGAGTTATGGGCGGAGGGATGGGCGGGGGAATGGGCGTGGTCGGGACTACTACACGCCCCGGATCCCTCAGCGACTACAACAGCCGCTCCGATTCGTCCAGCCCCACCCTAAGCCCCAGCCCCACCCTCAGCCCAGCTAACTCGCCTTAAAGCCCCGCCAAACAGCACTTTAAGGCTCTGCCTCCAACGCCCTGATTGACCCACCTACCCACTAGACAAGACACACACCCACAGACAGGACAGGACTCTTTCAGTCTGTTTTAGGCCTTTTCCACCACAGAGTTTGGGTTTCTACATCGGTGCCCTGTGGAATGTCACAGCCCACAACAGCATTGCAATGGAAATAGGCTATTTCAATATTATTATTTTTTAAATCATGATGGTGGTCTTTTTACCATGACAGGTGGTGGTAGAAGGAATCCTTTCAAAGAACTTGATGCCTCATCCCTTGTTCTAACGTCTCACCCTAACTTTTGACTTCAATGGGACTACGCCACAACCCCAGCAGCAACTCTGATTCGTTATTTTTGTTCAGTAGGGTTCCTCTGATTGGCTCTGGTCCTAATTGGGACCCTCCCCTCCTTTCCAATGCTTTGTCTGCTTGCTGCATTGTACTGTCTTCTACATCATGTACTATACTGCCTATTGGAGATCAATCCTTTCAACAGCAAAGACAACAACAACAACAACAGAATGCCTTTCTGATTACAATATTTCCATAGTATATAAATGTACCATGTTGTCTCTTTGAGAAGCCTCATTGTCCCCCATTGTTTAATATTGTGTCATTTAGGTTGTGATACTTAAAGTTAGAATCAGAATCAGCCAAGAAAGAACACAGAACGAGATATTCCATATTGTAAATACTACAGGAGGTTACATTTATTTGAAATTGACGAAAGGAGAGATTTCCATCTTCATCCTCAGGA
>NW_025746203.1:72500-142500 GCF_021184085.1 Oncorhynchus gorbuscha | reverse complement strand
ACTAGCTCCTACAAGGCCCTACAGCTCTATCCTACAGCTAGCTAACTCTATAACAGCCTGGGAGACATGCTGGCAGATAAATAGCTAATACAAGGCCCTACAACTCTATCCTACAGCTAGCTAACTCTATAACAGCCTGGGAGACATGAGGACAACTCCTACAAGGCCCTACAGCTCTATCCTACAGCTAGCTAACTCTCTAACAGCCTGGGAGACATGCGGGCAGATAAATAGCTAATACAAGGCCCTACAACTCTATCCTACAGCTAGCTAACTCTCTAACAGCCTGGGAGACATGCGGGCAGATAAATAGCTAATACAAGGCCCTACAACTCTATCCTACAGCTAGCTAACTCTATAACAGCCTGGGAGACATGCGGGCAGATAAATAGCTAATACAAGGCCCTACAACTCTATCCTACAGCTAGCTAACTCTATAACAGCCTGGGAGACATGCGGGCAGGTAAATAGCCTGTAGCTTGTACAGGGACAACAGTTAGTTCCTGAGGGAAGAACATCCGTTTGTAGCTATTTTTAAAGGGTGGTTAACTCCTCTAGCTATCTCTTCAACATATTCTATCTACTTTAGACAGAGATTAGATGCCAGATGGAGTCATTATACAAATCCCTATAAGAACTGTGTGGTATAATAAAAAAAAAATACTATCTATCACTGGTAATCGGTTATAAGGAACACCCAGTGAGTTCACTCTGAGAACCTCGCCGGGCGGTTACTGTAAACCTCCTTACTGTAAACCTCCTTACTGTAAACCATCCCTTCAACCAGCTTCTAAATGTCACCAAAGGTCACTAAAATTCATTTTAATCCTGACACTGTACCCTTGAGTTGGCCCAGAGAAGTGACTTTACATTTACATTTAAGTCATTTAGCAGACGCTCTTATCCAGAGCGACTTACAAATTGGTGCATTCACCTTATGACTTAATCACAGGACAGACAGACTGCACAGGATAGACAGACTGCACGGGACAGACAGACTGCATGGGACAGACAGACTGCACAGGACAGACAGACTGCACGGGACAGACAGACTGCACAGGACAGACTGCACAGGACATACAGACTGCACAGGACAGACAGACTGCACAGGACAGACAGACAGCACAGGACAAACAGACTGCACAGGACAGACAGACTGCACAGGACAGACAGACTGCACAGGACAGACAGACAGACTGCACAGGACAGACAGACTGCACAGGACAGACAGACTGCACAGGACAGACAGACTGCACAGGACAGACCGACTACGCAGGACAGACAGACTGCACGGGACAGACAGACTGCACAGGACAGACAGACTGCAAAGGACAGACAGACTGCACAGGACAGACAGACTGCACAGGACAGACAGACTGCACAGGACAGAAGTGAGCAAAAAACTCCAGGTGAATGTGAACAGTAAAGAGATGCTTGGCGGGAAACACTGAGTCATTAGTTGGTCTTTAATCTTGACTTCATCTCGAGTTATGTGACGTACAGAAACCTGACTTAGTCCCACAGGACAAACAGTGCAGAGGATAGAAAATGTCCCGACGAATACGGTGTTAACCGTGTCGTTGCCTCCCCTTTAGATCCACTGAGAATTCTTCTCTCAACAGTTGTCCTCGTTACCTCGACGATCCCATCTGTCTCTACATGAAGTCACAGGTTTCATACCTAGGCGCCTGGCACCCTATTCTGGCACCCGATTCTCTATTACAGTGCACTACTTTTGACCAGGGCCTATAGGTAGTGGCACTTTATATAGGGAATAGGGTGCCATTTAAGATGCAACTTTTGCAATGTGGCAATGTTTTTATTAGTACCCTGCCATCCAACTGTTTCTAGCCTGCCTCAGATTCCCAAACACACCCAAGGCTTGGTTTATAGCTCTGGGAAGGCCCTTCCATTTCACTTTACAGTAGATTACCTCAACGTGTTCTTTACAGCCTGTTTTAAAACAATCTCATCATTGTAAAAAGCCTGTAGACCCACTCTCATAAAGACCTGGTTATCTGTTCCTCTGTGATCGTACTAGTGAAGCTACAGGATGACTCCCAAATGGCACCCTATTTCCCTATTTGGGCCCTAGTCAGAAGTAGTGTACTATATAGAGAATAGGGTGCCAGAATAGGGTGCCAGGTGCCTAGGTGTGAAACCTGCGACTTCATTCAAAAGTTGCATCTTTAAATGGCACCCTATTCCCTATATAACGTGCCACTACCTATAGGCCCTGGTCAAAAGTAGTGCACTGTAATAGAGAATAGGGTGCCGTTTGAGATGCGGCCACATTGACTCCAGCTGAAAGGTAAAGCTCTACAGTGTGTCTCCCCTTTCTTTCTGCTTTCTTGGAACTACCAGCAGTGTTCCAAGCTTTGTTGGCAGCGTTTCTAGTCCCATCCAGTGAAAGGTTCAGGGAAAAGTAGGAAATAGAAGACGGAGCTTTCAGCACAGTGGTGCTCATGTCAGTCTACACTTTGTATTAAAAGACACTGTAAATTATGATGTCCAGGCTAAATTAATGCCTCCAGGTCTAAAATAGTCTGAGGATTTCTCTGCTTCCTCTTGACTAATCTACTGTGCTTTAGCTTCTCAATGAGCTAAGCTGAGGCCCTTGGTTTTGGCTGGGCTGCCGTTGCATCGCCTCAGTGTTGGCTTTCAGTAAAAGGCTACACAAACATGCTCGCACACACACACACGCACGCACGCACGCACGCACACACACACACACAACACAACACAACACAACACAACACAACACAACACATCACGCAAGGAGAAGAGAGAGTCCAGCTGGAGAGAGTTCTAGGAATCCTTCACAGGGTGAAAGAAGCAGGTGTCAGGCCTGTGAATGGCCAGCCTTGTCCCCCCGGCCTCCCCCCTCAGTATCCCAGATCCCCTCAGCCTGCCCATGGGCCTCTCTCTTCCCAGTCACCTAAAAGAAACCAGAATCAGCTTTTCTCTCCCCCTTCCAAAAAGAAACTCCCCTTGTAAAAACACACGGCCTCACCACTATGCCAGCTAGCCCAGACATACAGCACAGTGGAACTACTCTAAGATAACTCTCCTCTAACGCTGTGTAAAAGAGAGGCTTGGTTCAGCCCACTGTGTCTTGAGTAATCACGGAATTCCATTGTAAACTCAAACTAAGGAGGAGTGAAGGGACAGCCCTGTCGTGTTCCACACAAAATAACTCATTTTTAAAAGCCATTCAGAATAAGGTGACAGGTGGCCATTTTGAAATGTCTCTGCAGCTGTCAGATACCTCCGTAATCACATGCTCATCAGTTAACTGGACTCTGTTGAATGTTCTATGTGTTATTTTCTTTCATATACATATACCAGGTACATTTAAACATTTACAGTCTCTTGTGGGATACATTCATACCATCCTATCCATCACGGTCAGTGCTTGTCTGACCATGTAGGTAATATATAAAAACAGAAAACCCTTCACAGTACCTCAGTGCGTTGTAACTGGTGTCCACTCGTTCATTCAGAACATGCAATATACCTCACTATCTCTATAACACTTTGCACAGTCAGTCAGACAGTCAGACAATCAGTCAGTCAGGTAGTCGGTCAGTCAGCCAATTCAGTTACGATTGTAGTTATTTCTTCTCTAGTTCGGTGTCAGCAGCCAGTCAGGACGCTGATCCTCTAATGCCCCTTTTCCCTCTATTCCAATACCCACAATTCCTTTTACTGACCACTTAAACATAACATGGTCCAACCTGAACAGATGTCTAGGTAATGGTTATATGTACCTCTACAATTTGAACTCGGTTCAAAGAGACAAAGTGATCTGAGTGTAAAAATAAAGGTTGTTTAAAAAAAACTTTTGAAACTGAAACCTCACTGAGGGTGTCCGGGATTGACTGAGAGATACCAGGTGTGTTTTTGACCAGCGCTCTTTGATTATTATAGTAATATAGTATTATTATAATATATTATATTACTAGAAATGTATTTGTTAGATTTCAATATTATTTTCTGGCTTTCTGTTATTTCCATGTTTTATTTGAACTGCTATGGTGTTATTTTGTGTTTTGTACATTTGGTTATTATTACCTGTGTGTGTGTGTGTTCATATCATGTTTTTTTAATTGATTTGCTACATTATTTAAGTTTTATTTTCGCTTGATTGATGCTAAGCATTACGAATAGAACGTCAGGACATTATTCATTTTCCTCGTAATCTCAGAAAATTGTACATCTTTGTCTGTAACACAAAGACATCGCAGGGAAATGATTCAGGAAGTTGTAATTTCAGAGGAAATTAAACCCAACTGTTGTGAATATATTTGTCATCGCGTCCTCTTTCAGAGTGACGCGTAACCCATATAAACAACAACAGCTCTTTAAATATTCATATATTATCTCATTCCAGCTTATTTTATTCTCATCAGGTCCTATCCAAAACACAATACATTATTCCGGAACTACTCATCAAAACATCACAACTTACGTGACTTTCAGAATCTGCATTCTGGAGGTAGATAAGGTTAAGCTCATGTCGTTACAATAAATGACTGAATACCAAGGAAACGGGGAAAATATAAAATCCTTGAACAAAATAACTTCAGGTTTTTTTATCATGTGGTTACAAGTTATGCTTTGTTTTTTTTTACCCTGAACCCTGAGCTCTGGGTTATAAAATGATGTCATCAGGCTACACAAGAGCTGTGACTAATTATCATGGTTGGGATTTGATGGAAATTGTGGCTAAATAAAACGGTGATCATTCCATAACAACACCTATAGCTATATTCAACAGACAATTGATGATACAACACGAACACAATTTGTATAACAACTTGTGTACGAGGAAATTTAAACGAGAGACGGAACTCAAATTCGAACTCAACTTAAAAAAAAAATAATCTTCTTTACTTAAGATTTGACTTTAATAATCTCGCTGTAAAAAAACGGGGAAACAGGACGCAGTGGAATGTATATTCTCTTTATGTTCGGAATGTTGTGTCGCTAGTTTAATGTTGGATATTTTTTGACATGGTCTGTGTTGCATCTAAGACAAACAGCCATCCTCTGTAGCAGAACGGGGACAGTGGAACGCTCTACAGGCGAACGCCTGTTCCAAAAGATAATGATATTGCATTTGTATTGCCATGTATGTACACTGCTTACTTCGCCTCAAAACAATGTATCTGGCCTAACCTCATTTAATGGGTTGTATTTATTTTTGAACTTTGTACTTTATTCTTGACTGTGATTCATTTGACTATTCCAAGTAATAGATTAATTATCAATTCATGCTCTTTTCCTTAGTTTGCTTATTTTTTATATTTTTTATACTATTTAGTTTATGCTCTAGTCTAGTAGAGTTGCTGTCAGAAAACAAGACAAAAAAATAATGATATTCAAGACTCCCTTGAGGAGATGTCAGTCAGTCACTGATATACATGGTCAGGGATACAAACCATTCTCACTGACCTTCTTTAACAATATCAGTCACTGATATACATGGTCAGGGATACAAACCATTCTCATTGACCTTCTTTAACAATATCAGTCACTGATATACATGGTCAGGGATACAAACCATTCTCACCGACCTTCTTTAACAATATCAGTCACTGATATACATGGTCAGGGATACAAACCATTCTCACCGACCTTCTTTAACAATATCAGTCACTGATATACATGGTCAGGGATACAAACCATTCTCACCGACCTTCTTTAACAATATCAGTCACCGATATACATGGGGCAGCAGGTAGCCTAGTGGTTAGAGTGGAGGGGCGGCAGGTAGACTAGTGATTAGAGTGGAGGGGCGGCAGGTAGCCTAGTGGTTAGAGTGGAGGGGCGGCAGGTAGACTAGTGGTTAGAGTGGAGGGGTGGAGGGGCGGCAGGTAGCCTAGTGGTTAGAGTGGAGGGGCGGCAGGTAGACTAGTGATTAGAGTGGAGGGGCGGCAGGTAGACTAGTGGTTAGAGTGGAGGGGCGGCAGGTAGCCTAGTGGTTAGAGTGGAGGGGTGGAGGGGCGGCAGGTAGCCTAGTGGTTAGAGTGGAGGGGCGGCAGGTAGCCTAGTGGTTAGAGTGGAGGGGCGGCAGGTAGACTAGTGGTTAGAGTGGAGGGGCGGCAGGTAGCCTAGTGATTAGAGTGGAGGGGTGGCAGGTAGCCTAGTGGTTAGAGTGGAGGGGCGGCAGGTAGCCTAGTGAAGAGAGTGGAGGGGCGGCAGGTAGCCTAGTGGTTAGAGTGGAAGGGCGGCAGGTAGTCTAGTGATTAGAGTGGAGGGGCGGCAGGTAGCCTAGTGATTAGAGTGGAGGGGCGGCAGGTAGCCTAGCGGTTAGAGTGGAGGGGCGGCAGGTAGTGGTTAGAGTGGAGGGGCGGCAGGTAGCCTAGTGGTTAGAGTGGAGGGGTGGCAGGTAGTGGTTGGAGTGGAGGGGCGGCAGGTAGTGGTTGGAGTGGAGGGGCGGCAGGTAGCCTTGTAGTTAGAGTGGAGGGGCGGCAGGTAGTGGTTGGAGTGTAGGGGCGGCAGGTAGCCTTGTAGTTAGAGTGGAGGGGCGGCAGGTAGTGGTTGGAGTGTAGGGGCGGCAGGTAGCCTAGTGATTAGAGTGGAGGGGCGGCAGGTAGCCTAGTGATTAGAGTGTTGGACTAGTAACCGAAAGGTTGCTAGAGCGAATCCCTGAGCTGTCGTTCTGCCCCTGAACAGGTAGTTAACCCACTGTTCCTAGGCTGTCATTGAAAATAAGAATTTGTTCTTAACTGACTTTTAATTGAGAAGAGCGATGTACCATTTACACTATATTGTTCCCTGTTATCAGCTGACATCGTCATAGTAACTGTCAGGTACAGATGAATGTTCACAACGACATGATTCCTCTTTAGACACGCCCTGAGTAAAGACAGTATTTCATTGCTGTTACTACTAGTTCTAGCCTGCTTCTCAGCAGAGAGAGAGAGAGCTGTTTGAGGCCACATCTCTCTCTCTCTCTTACAAGACCTTTTCTCTACAAGACTCCGGTAGTCTGACTAGGTATTTATCATAAGTGGGTACAGAACATTCTGCTCTTGCAGAAGAAACACATCCGTCATCAGTCTCGGGCTACTAATATTGTACCTTTTTGATGTTAGCACCATTAAGCTGAAATTACCCACAAGAGAACAAGAGGTCTCTACCTCCATGTCTCTTAATGATGACCTGCTCATAAGATAACAAGAGGTCTGGGAAGAGGTCTCTACAGCCATATCTCTTAATGATGACCTGCTCATAAGATAACAAGAGGTCTGGGAAGAGGTCTCTACAGCCATATCTCTTAATGATGACCTGCTCATAAGATAACAAGAGGTCTGGGAAGAGGTCTCTACAGCCATATCTCTTAATGATGACCTGCTCATAAGATAACAAGAGGTCTGGGAAGAGGTCTCTACAGCCATATCTCTTAATGATGACCTGCTCATAAGATAACAAGAGGTCTGGGAAGAGGTCTCTACCTCCATGTCTCTTAATGATGACCTGCTCATAAGATAACAAGAGGTCTGGGAAGAGGTCTCTACAGCCATATCTCTTAATGATGACCTGCTCATAAGATAACAAGAGGTCTGGGAAGAGGTCTCTACAGCCATATCTCTTAATGATGACCTGCTCATAAGATAACAAGAGGTCTGGGAAGAGGTCTCTACCTCCATGTCTCTTAATGATGACCTGCTCATAAGATAACAAGAGGTCTGGGAAGAGGTCTCTACAGCCATATCTCTTAACGATGACCTGCTCATAAGATAACAAGAGGTCTGGGAAGAGGTCTCTACCTCCATGTCTCTAAATGATGACCTGCTCATAAGATAACAAGAGGTCTGGGAAGAGGTCTCTACAGCCATATCTCTTAACGATGACCTGCTCATAAGATAACAAGAGGTCTGGGAAGAGGTCTCTACCTCCATGTCTCTTAATGATGACCTGCTCATAAGATAACAAGAGGTCTGGGAAGAGGTCTCTACAGCCATATCTCTTAACGATGACCTGCTCATAAGATAACAAGAGGTCTGGGAAGAGGTCTCTACAGCCATATCTCTTAATGATGACCTGCTCATAAGATAACAAGAGGTCTGGGAAGAGGTCTCTACAGCCATATCTCTTAATGATGACCTGCTCATAAGATAACAAGAGGTCTGGGAAGAGCTCTACAGCCATATCTCTTACAATACACTGAATGATGACCTGCTCATAAGATAACAAGAGGTCTGGGAAGAGGTCTCTACAGCCATATCTCTTAATGATGACCTGCTCATAAGATAACAAGAGGTCCACTACAGTAGACTGTGTTCATAACAGTAGACTGTGTTCATAATGTCCACTACAGTAGACTGTGTTCAAAACAGTGGACTGTGTTCATAATGTCAGTACAGTAGACTGTGTTCATAATGTCCACTACAGTAGACTGTGTTCATAACAGTAGACTGTGTTCATAACAGTAGACTGTGTTCATAATGTCCAGTACAGTAGACTGTGTTCATAACAGTAGACTGTGTTCATAATGTCCAGTACAGTAGACTGTGTTCATAACAGTAGACTGTGTTCATAACAGTAGACTGTGTTCATAATGTCCAGTACAGTAGACTGTGTTCATAACAGTAGACTGTGTTCATAACAGTAGACTGTGTTCATAACAGTAGACTGTGTTCATAATGTCCAGTACAGTAGACTGTGTTCATAACAGTAGACTGTGTTCATAATGTCCAGTACAGTAGACTGTGTTCATCACAGTAGACTGTGTTCATAACAGTAGACTGTGTTCATAACAGTAGACTGTGTTCATAATGTCCAGTACAGTAGACTGTGTTCATAATGTCCAGTACAGTAGACTGTGTTCATAACAGTAGACTGTGTTCATAACAGTAGACTGTGTTCATAATGTCCACTACAGTAGACTGTGTTCATAACAGTAGACTGTGTTCATAACAGTAGACTGTGTTCATAATGTCCACTACAGTAGACTGTGTTCATAATGTCCAGTACAGTAGACTGTGTTCATAACAGTAGACTGTGTTCATAATGTCCAGTACAGTAGACTGTGTTCATAATGTCAGTACAGTAGACTGTGTTCATAACAGTAGACTGTGTTCATAACAGTAGACTGTGTTCATATTGTCCACTACAGTAGACTGTGTTCATAACAGTAGACTGTGTTCATAATGTCCACTACAGTAGACTGTGTTCATAATGTCCAGTACAGTAGACTGTGTTCATAACAGTAGACTGTGTTCATAACAGTAGACTGTGTTCATAATGTCCACTACAGTAGACTGTGTTCATAATGTCCAGTACAGTAGACTGTGTTCATAACAGTAGACTGTGTTCATAATGTCCACTACAGTAGATTGTGTTCATAACAGTAGACTGTGTTCATAACAGTAGACTGTGTTCATAATGTCCAGTACAGTAGACTGTGTTCATAACAGTAGACTGTGTTCATAATGTCCACTAGAGTAGACTGTGTTCATAACAGTAGACTGTGTTCATAATGTCCAGTACAGTAGACTGTGTTCATAACAGTAGACTGTGTTCATAATGTCCACTACAGTAGACTGTGTTCATATCAGTAGACTGTGTTCATAATGTCCAGTACAGTAGACTGTGTTCATAACAGTAGACTGTGTTCATAATGTCCACTACAGTAGACTGTGTTCATAATGTCCAGTACAGTAGACTGTGTTCATAACAGTAGACTGTGTTCATAACAGTAGACTGTGTTCATAATGTCCACTACAGTAGACTGTGTTCATAACAGTAGACTGTGTTTATAATGTCCACTACAGTAGACTGTGTTCATAATGTCCAGTACAGTAGACTGTGTTCATAACAGTAGACTGTGTTCATAATGTCCACTACAGTAGACTGTGTTCATAACAGTAGACTGTGTTCATAACAGTAGACTGTGTTCATAAAAGTAGACTGTGTTCATAACAGTAGACTGTGTTCATAATGTCCACTACATCACTGTGTTCATATGTGTCAACGAGGGCCTCTGAAGTCCATACGAACGATCACATGATAATTCCTCTAAGCTCTATTCGAGGAATTCTGTAGGACTGTTGCAGTCCTCCACCTTGTTAAGTTTGGTCGTCTTGATACTCGTTTGATCACACAAGATGTAGAAAACACTGCTGCTAGTAGAAATATGAGGCTGGAAGTTTCCATCTGGGGCAGAAACATGTGGCCGGAAGTTTCCATCTGGGGCAGAAACATGTGGCCGGAAGTTTCCATCTGGGGCAGAAATATGAAGCTGGAAGTTTCCATTCGGGACAGGAATATGAGGCTGGAAGTTTCCATTCGGGGAAGAAATATGAGGCTGGAAGTTTCCAATTCGGGGCAGAAATATGAGGCTGGAAGTTCCCATTCAAAGCAGAAACATGAGGCTGGAAGTTTCCATTCGAAGCAGAAACATGTCTCCAAACTGTACTGTTAAGTATCGTCTCTGAGACTAAGTGGTCTAGGGGCTAAGCCAACATACTGTATGCTCTAGTATCAATACACAGTATATCTGAGGTGATTCTTATCGAATGGTACATTATCCACTAGCAATACCCCCCCCCTCCTTTAGAGTGGTAGAATGATTCCCAATCAGGGTTGAATCACTGATTAATTGATCACCCTGTGTGTCTCTGTACCGCCCTGTAAACATACCAACAGAACCTGCCTTCTAAATGGGGTGGACTGCTGTAAGAGTAGAGTAACGATAACACTGGTCGTTCTTGGCCGATGTCATCACACCGGTGGCTTTAACCCGGTACCTGCTTTAGGGAAAAAATAAATTAACCCTCTTTTAGAGTCTAAATGATGTCTTCTATAATATTGACATATTTTGTCCCGGTATGTACAGTATATACCACAGCTACTATATATACTACAGTCACTAATGTACAGTATATACCACAGCTACTATATATACTACAGTCACTAATGTACAGTATATACCACAGCTACTATATATACTACAGTCACTAATGTACAGTATATACCACAGCTACTATATATACCACAGTCACTAATGTACAGTATATACCACAGCTACTATATATACTACAGTCACTAATGTACAGTATATACCACAGCTACTATATATACTACAGTCACTAATGTACAGTATATACCACAGCTACTATATATACTACAGTCACTAATGTACAGTATATACCACAGCTACTATATATACTACAGTCACTAATGTACAGTATATACCACAGCTACTATATATACTACAGTCACTAATGTACAGTATATACCACAGCTACTATATATACTACAGTCACTAACGTACAGTATATACCACAGCTACTATATATACCACAGTCACTAATGTACAGTATATACCACGGCTACTATATATACTACAGTCACTAATGTACAGTATATACCACAGCTACTATATATACTACAGTCACTAATGTACAGTATATACCACAGCTACTATATATACTACAGTCACTAATGTACAGTATATACCACAGCTACTATATATACTACAGTCACTAATGTACAGTATATACCACAGCTACTATATATACTACAGTCACTAATGTACAGTATATACCACAGCTACTATATATACTACAGTCACTAATGTACAGTATATACCACAGCTACTATATATACTACAGTCACTAATGTACAGTATATACCACAGCTACTATATATACTACAGTCACTAATGTACAGTATATACCACAGCTACTATATATACTACAGTCACTAATGTACAGTATATACCACAGCTACTATATATACTACAGTCACTAATGTACAGTATATACCACAGCTACTATATATACTACAGTCACTAATGTACAGTATATACCACAGCTACTATATATACTACAGTCACTAATGTACAGTATATACCACAGCTACTATATATACTACAGTCACTAATGTACAGTATATACCACAGCTACTATATATACTGCAGTCACTAATGTACAGTATATACCACAGCTACTATATATACTACAGTCACTAATGTACAGTATATACCACAGCTACTATATATACCACAGTCACTAATGTACAGTATATACCACAGCTACTATATATACCACAGTCACTAATGTACAGTATATACCACAGCTACTATATATACCACAGTCACTAATGTACAGTATATACCACAGCTACTATATATACCACAGTCACTAATGTACAGTATATACCACAGCTACTATATATACCACAGTCACTAATGTACAGTATATACCACAGCTACTATATATACTACAGTCACTAATGTACAGTATATACCACAGCTACTATATATACTACAGTCACTAACGTACAGTATATACCACAGCTACTATATATACCACAGTCACTAATGTACAGTATATACCACAGCTACTATATATACCACAGTCACTAATGTACAGTATATACCACAGCTACTATATATACCACAGTCACTAATGTACAGTATATACCACAGCTACTATATATACCACAGTCACTAATGTACAGTATACCAGAAACGTACAGTTGTCCCTGGTCTGGTCTGATGTGTCTCTCAGGTTATTTTTTTACTCTCCAGATGATTATCATTTTGTGATGACTATGTTCTATGCAAATATGCAAAACAAACTATACGATATAATGTTATAGTCCTTAACTTGTTCGCATGGATATAGCATTTTTATAATTACATGTTTTGTCTTTTTTTTTGGACAATCGGGATAAATATGATAAATCAACATGTTAATGTTGGCAGTGTCTTCTTCTGGAACATGATAGGACTGGCCTGGGCCCTTCCTACAGTATATCACTAGGTCACATGATAGGACTGGCCTGGGCCCTTCCTACAGTATATCACTAGGTCACATGATAGGACTGGCCTGGGCCCTTCCTACAGTATATCACCAGGTCACATGATAGGACTGGCCTGGGCCCTTCCTACAGTATATCACTAGGTCACATGATAGGACTGGCCTGGGCCCTTCTTACAGTATATCACTAGGTTACATGATAGGACTGGCCTGGGCCCTTCTTACAGTATATCACTAGGTCACATGATAGGACTGGCCTGGGCCCTTCTTACAGTATATCACTAGGTCACATGATAGGACTGGCCTGGGCCCTTCTTACAGTATATCACTAGGTCACATGATAGGACTGGCCTGGGCCCTTCTTACAGTATATCACTAGGTCACATGATAGGACTGGCCTGGGCCCTTCCTACAGTATATCACTAGGTCACATGATAGGACTGGCCTGGGCCCTTCTTACAGTATATCACTAGGTCACATGATAGGACTGGCCTGGGCCCCTCTTACAGTATATCACTAGGTCACATGATAGGACTGGCCTGGGCCCCTCTTACAGTATATCACTAGGTCACATGATAGGACTGGCCTGGGCCCTTCCTACAGTATATCACTAGGTCACATGATAGGACTGGCCTGGGCCCTTCCTACAGTATATCACTAGGTCACATGATAGGACTGGCCTGGGCCCTTCTTACAGTATATCACTAGGTCACATGATAGGACTGGCCTGGGCCCCTCTTACAGTATATCACTAGGTCACATGATAGGACTGGCCTGGGCCCCTCTTACAGTATATCACTAGGTCACATGATAGGACTGGCCTGGGCCCTTCCTACAGTATATCACTAGGTCACATGATAGGACTGGCCTGGGCCCTTCCTACAGTATATCACTAGGTCACATGATAGGACTGGCCTGGGCCCTTCTTACAGTATATCACTAGGTCACATGATAGGACTGGCCTGGGCCCTTCTTACAGTATATCACTAGGTCACATGATAGGACTGGCCTGGGCCCTTCTTACAGTATATCACTAGGTCACATGATAGTCTCCTGGCTACATGAAACCACCAGGAACAACTGGGCCCTGGTTACTGGCTACATGAAACCACCAGGAACAACTGGGCCCTGGTTACTGGCTACATGAAACCACCAGGAACAACTGGGCCCTGGTTACTGGCTACAACTACAACTAGAGGCTGGAGTTTCTCCCGGGGAAGAAAAGTCTCCCACTAGTTCTGACTATGAAGTTGATCCTCCGTGCCACATTGGCAGTTCATCTTCATGTCTAGTTCCTGGCATAGAGTGGGAATATATTACATCTGAATGGTACTGGGGCAAGGCACCCTGCCAATGTCACTCTGAAAGAAGTCTGTGTCCTCCTCTGTCAAAACCCGGGAAATCTTTCTGCTATCACAGCAAAGTGGTCAGATTTAATTAACGGAGCATTGGGGTTGCAGGGAGAGGTGGCGGTGACGAGAGAGAGGTGGCGGGGACGGGAGAGAGTTGGAGGGGACGGGAGAGAGTTGGAGGGGACGGGAGAGAGTTGGAGGGGACGGGAGAGAGGTGGAGGGGATGGGAGAGAAGTGGTGGTGATGGAATAGAGGTGGTGGTGACGGGAGAGATGTGGCGGTGACGGGGACGGGAGAGAGTTGGAGGGGACGGGAGAGAGGTGGAGGGGACGGGAGAGGGGTGGAGGGGACGGGAGAGGGGTGGAGGGGACGGGAGAGGGGTGGCGGGGACGGGAGAGAGGTGGTGGTAACGGAAGAGAGGTGGTGGTGACGGAAGAGAGATGGCGGGGACGGGAGAGAGATGGCGGGGACGGGAGAGAGGTGGCGGGGACGGGAGAGAGATGGCGGGGACGGGAGAGAGGTGGCGGGGACAGGAGAGAGGTGGCGGGGACGGGAGAGAGATGGTGGGGACAGGAGAGAGGTGGCGGGGACGGGAGAGAGATGGTGGGGACGGGAGAGAGGTGGCGGGGACGGGAGAGAGGTGGCGGGGACGGGGGAGAGATGGCGGGGACGGGAGAGAGGTGGTGGTGATGGAAGAGAGATGGCGGGGACGGGGGAGAGATGGCGGGGACGGGAGAGAGTGGCGGGGACGGGAGAGAGGTGGCGGGGACGGGGGAGAGAGGTGGAGGGGACAGGAGAGAGGTGGAGGGGACAGGAGAGAGGTGGCAGGGACGGTAGAGAGTTGGCGGGGACAGGAGAGAGGTGGAGGGGACGGGAGAGAGGTGGCGGGGACGGGGGAGAGAGGTGGCGGGGACGGGGGGAGGGTGTTTAAATCATTATGGTAATACACTCTATAATACTCAGGTAATAATGCTCACCTCTACCCTCGTGGCGTTAGACTGCATGGTTGGTCCTGGATGTATTGACAGTAGTGTTAGATTGGATGGTTGGTCATGGATGTATTGACAGTAGTGTTAGATTGGATGGTTGGTCATGGATGTACTGAGAGTAGTGTTAGAATGAATTGTTGGTCATGGATGTATTGATAGTAGTGTTAGATTGGATGGTTGGTCATGGATGTATTGACAGTAGTGTTAGATTGGATGGTTGGTCATGGATCTATTGACTGTATTGTTAGATTGGATGGTTGGTCATGGATGTACTGACAGTAGTGTTAGATTGGATGGTTGGTCATGGATGTACTGAGAGTAGTGTTAGAATTGAGAGTATTGACACACTCCCACAGTGTACAGACTGACTAGAGAACTGGGAGCATTGACACACTCACACAGTGTACAGACTGACTAGAGAACTGAGAGCATTGACACACTCCCACAGTGTGCTGACTGGCTAGAGAGCTGAGAGCATTGACACACTCCCACAGTGTGCTGACTGGCTAGAGAGCTGAGTGTACTGGGAACAGAGGCTGGTACACAGGAGATCAAACTCACTGTTGTCTGCATCCCAAATGGCACCCGATTCCCTTTATAGTGCACTACTTCTGACCATGGAACAAGGTACAAAGTAGTGCACTACTTCTGACCATGGGACCTGGTACAAAGTAGTGCACTACTTCTGACCATGGGACCTGGTACAAAGTAGTGCACTACTTCTGACCATGGGACCTGGTACAAAGTAGTGCACTACTTCTGACCATGGGACCTGGTACAAAGTAGTGCACTACTTCTGACCATGGGACCTGGTACAAAGTAGTGCTCTACTTCTGACCATGGGACCTGGTACAAAGTAGTGCACTACTTCTGACCATGGGACCTGGTACAAAGTAGTGCTCTACTTCTGACCATGGGACCTGGTACAAAGTAGTGCTCTACTTCTGACCATGGGACCTGGTACAAAGTAGTGCACTATAAAGGGAACAGGGTGCCATTTGGGAGACAAACCCCTGAAGTACAAACGTCTCTTATTTCAACAGAGACGCGCGATGTAATACTAATCTTCTCATTTCATTTTCTATATGTACTTCCCAATCCCCTGTCACGGCAAGGTCACCTAATCACCCCTCTATCTCTTTCTAGGAACCGATAAGGGATTGTTGGGAAAAAGCCTGTGTTGCAATCAGGGTTTGGTTAGATTAATATTTACTATTAACTTAACAAGTGAGGGGCAGTGCATTTCTTTTCAGGTCACACTGATAGTGGTATCCATGCCAAGGTCTCTGTGAGAGAGGGGCCAGAGAGGATTGGAGGACTGGGCACATTCTCACCAGTGTTCTCATCAGGGCACATAACAACTAATAAGGGCACATAACAACTAATAAGGGCACATAACAACTAATAAGGGCACATGACAACTAATAAGGGCACATGACAACTCATAAGGGCACATAACTAATAAGGGCACATAACAACTAATAAGGGCACATAACAACTAATAAGGGCACATGACAACTCATAAGGGCACATGACAACTAATAAGGGCACATAACAACTTATGAGGGCACATGACAACTAATAAGGGCACATGACAACTAATAAGGGCACATGACAACTAATAAGGGCACATGACAACTAATGGGGAAAATGGTTCCATTTGGGACACAGGCCAAGACATTATAAGGATACATAAGGAGTCATAAGGATACATGAGGAGACATAAGGATACATAAGGAGTCATAAGGATACATAAGGAGTCATAAGGATACATAAGGAGTCATAAGGATACATGAGGAGTCATAAGGATAACTAATAACAACCAGACATTGACACATTGGACTCGTTTCTCCCTGAGGAGACATAAGGATAACTAATAATAACATAATAACATAATAACATAATAATAATAATAACAAAAAATATCTAGTTAACAGAAGAAAGGAAGACAAAATAAGGACAAAAGAAGGACAGAATAAAAAGGAAAAGAAAGAGGACAACAAAGTGAAACAGTCAGCACTTCTATTGCAACTTCGTATTTCGTCGTCCTAACGTAGTCTACACTGCTATCTGCCCAGCAGCTAGCCAGCTAGCAAACGTCCACCGTCTACCGAATAGCAGCACTGTAGAAACTATTACACTCAACTGAACGACTTGATTAGTGTAGTGTTAGCTAGCGACATAGTTGTCTTTGCTGTCTTCGTATCCAAGATAATTGTGTAGTTTAGAGCGTGTAGTCTTAGAGTGATTATCTTAATTTACCGAGGTTAGCTAGCCAGCTATTTGTCGTCCTTAACGTAGGAGACACTGCTAGCTAGCCAACAGCTAGCCAACGTCTACTGAATAGAACTTCCGCACTCAACAACCCGGTTGCATTCCGCTTCGCTCCACAGGTAGTATCACATTTTTCATTTCATTTCATTACAGCACAACGGTTTGATTTGTTTGATCATAGCTAGCTACATAGCTAGCTACATAGCCGTCTGTGTATCAAAGATAATTGTGTAGTCTAGAGCGATTTTCTAGGTTAGCTAGCCAGCTATTGTCGTTCTTTTAACGCAACGTAACGTAATCAACACTGCTAGCTAGCCAGCTAGCCCCCGAATAGCAGCACTGTAGAAACTACTACACTCAACGGAACGACTTGATTAGTGTAGTGTCAACAACGCAGCCACTGTCAGCTAGCCTACAAAGTCAACAACGCAGCCACTGCCAGCTAGCCTACTTCAGCAGTACTGTATCATTTTTAATAATTTTAGTCAATAAGATTCTCGCTACGTAAGCTTAACTTTCTGAACATTCGAGACGTGTAGTCCACTTGTCATTCCAATCTCCTTGCATTAGCGTAGCCTCTTCTGTAGCCTGTCAACTATGTGTCTGTCTATCCCTGTTCTCTCCTCTCTGCACAGACCATACAAACGCTCCACACCGCGTGGCCGCTGCCACCCTAATCTGGTGGTCCCAGCGCGCACGACCCACGTGGAGTTCCAGGTCTCCGGTAGCCTCTGGAACTGCCGATCTGCAGCCAACAAGGCAGAGTTCATCTCAGCCTATGCCTCCCTCCAGTCCTCGACTTCTTGGCACTGACAGAAACATGGATCACCACAGATAACACTGCTACTCCTACTGCTCTCTCTTCGTCCGCCCACGTGTTCTCGCACACCCCGAGAGCTTCTGGTCAGCGGGGTGGTGGCATAGGGATCCTTATCTCTCCCATGTGGTCATTCTCTCTTTCTCCCCTTACCCATCTGTCTATCGCCTCCTTTGAATTTCATGCTGTCACAGTTACCAGCCCTTTCAAGCTTAACATCCTTATCATTTATCGCCCTCCAGGTCCCTCGGAGAGTTCATCAATGAGCTTGATGCCTTGATAAGCTCCTTTCCTGAGGACGGCTCACCTCTCACAGTTCTGGGCGACTTTAACCTCCCCACGTCTACCTTTGACTCATTCCTCTCTGCCTGCTTCTTTCCACTCCTCTCCTCTTTTGACCTCACCCTCTCACCTTCCCCCTACTCACAAGGCAGGCAATACGCTCGACCTCATCTTTACTAGATGCTGTTCTTCCACTAACCTCATTGCAACTCCCCTCCAAGTCTCCGACCACTACCTTGTATCCTTTTCCCTCTCGCTCTCATCCAACACTTCCCACACTGCCCCTACTCGGATGGTATCGCGCCGTCCCAACCTTCGCTCTCTCTCCCCCGCTACTCTCTCCTCTTCCATCCTATCATCTCTTCCCTCTGCTCAAACCTTCTCCAACCTATCTCCTGATTCTGCCTCCTCAACCCTCCTCTCCTCCCTTTCTGCATCCTTTGACTCTCTATGTCCCCTATCTTCCAGGCCGGCTCGGTCCTCCCCTCCCGCTCCGTGGCTTGACGACTCAATGCGAGCTCACAGAACAGGGCTCCGGAAGGCCGAGCGGAAATGGAGGAAAACTCGCCTCCCTGCGGACCTGGCATCCTTTCACTCCCTCCTCTCTACATTTTCCTCCTCTGTCTCTGCTGCTAAAGCCACTTTCTACCACTCTAAATTCCAAGCATCTGCCTCTAACCCTAGGAAGCTCTTTGCCACATTCTCCTCCCTCCTGAATCCTCCTCCCCCCCCCCCTCCTCCCTCTCTGCAGATGACTTCGTCAACCATTTTGAAAAGAAGATCGACGACATCCGATCCTCGTTTGCTAAGTCAAACAACACCGCTGGTTCTGCTCACACTGCCCTACCCTGTGCTCTGACCTCTTTCTCCCCTCTCTTTCCAGATGAAATCTCGCGTCTTGTGACGGCCGGCCGCCCAACAACCTGCCCGCTCGACCCTATCCCCTCCTCTCTTCTCCAGACCATTTCCGGAGACCTTCTCCCTTACCTCACCTCGCTCATCAACTTATCCCTGACCGCTGGCTACGTCCCTTCCGTCTTCAAGAGAGCGAGAGTTGCACCCCTTCTGAAAAAACCTACACTCGATCCCTCCGATGTCAACAACTACAGACCAGTATCCCTTCTTTCTTTTCTCTCCAAAACTCTTGAACGTGCCGTCCTTGGTCAGCTCTCCCGCTATCTCTCTCAGAATGACCTTCTTGATCCAAATCAGTCAGGTTTCAAGACTAGTCATTCAACTGAGACTGCTCTTCTCTGTATCACGGAGGCGCTCCGCACCGCTAAAGCTAACTCTCTCTCCTCTGCTCTCATCCTTCTAGACCTATCGGCTGCCTTCGATACTGTGAACCATCAGATCCTCCTCTCCACCCTCTCCGAGTTGGGCATCTCCGGCGCGGCCCACGCTTGGATTGCGTCCTACCTGACAGGTCGCTCCTACCAGGTGGCGTGGCGAGAATCTGTCTCCTCACCACGCGCTCTCACCACTGGTGTCCCCAGGGCTCTGTTCTAGGCCCTCTCCTATTCTCGCTATACACCAAGTCACTTGGCTCTGTCATAACCTCACATGGTCTCTCCTATCATTGCTATGCAGACGACACACAATTAATCTTCTCCTTTCCCCTTCTGATGACCAGGTGGCGAATCGCATCTCTGCATGTCTGGCAGACATATCAGTGTGGATGACGGATCACCACCTCAAGCTGAACTTCGGCAAGACGGAGCTGCTCTTCCTCCCGGGGAAGGACTGCCCGTTCCATGATCTCGCCATCACGGTTGACAACTCCATTGTGTCCTCCTCCCAGAGCGCTAAGAACCTTGGCGTGATCCTGGACAACAAACTGTCGTTCTCAACTAACATCAAGGCGGTGGCCCGTTCCTGTAGGTTCATGCTCTACAACATCCGCAGAGTACGACCCTGCCTCACACAGGAAGCGGCGCAGGTCCTAATCCAGGCACTTGTCATCTCCCGTCTGGATTACTGCAACTCGCTGTTGGCTGGGCTCCCTGCCTGTGCCATTAAACCCCTACAACTCATCCAGAACGCCGCAGCCCGTCTAGTGTTCAACCTTCCCAAGTTCTCTCACGTCACCCCGCTCCTCCGCTCTCTCCACTGGCTTCCAGTTGAAGCTCGCATCCGCTACAAGACCATGGTGCTTGCCTACGGAGCTGTGAGGGGAACGGCACCTCAGTACCTCCAGGCTCTGATCAGGCCCTACACCCAAATAAGGGCACTGCGTTCATCCACCTCTGGCCTGCTCGCCTCCCTACCACTGAGGAAGTACAGTTCCCGCTCAGCTCAGTCAAAACTGTTCGCTGCTCTGGCTCCCCAATGGTGGAACAAACTCCCTCACGACGCCAGGACAGCGGAGTCAATCACCACCTTCCGGAGACACCTGAAACCCCACCTCTTTAAGGAATACCTAGGATAGGATAAAGTAATCCTTCTCACCCCCCCCCCTAAAATATTTAGATGCACTATTGTAAAGTGGTTGTTCCACTGGATGTCATAAGGTGAATGCACCAATTTGTAAGTCGCTCTGGATAAGAGCGTCTGCTAAATGACTTAAATGTAATGTAAATGTAATAACAACCAGACATTTTCTCCCTGCGTAGTTTCACCTGAAAATGGACGTTTCACTTCCCTTTATTTCATCCCTCACTTTTTAACCACTTCTGCTTTAATTCTCTCACTATTTAGGGTAATTTCTACCATCTGGTTTGCTTAAATATAAGACATTTGAAATTATTTATACTTTAATTATTATTGTTTTTTTTGTTCAATACTTAAGAATATTTAAAACCGAATACTTTAAAACGTTTAGTCAAATTGTATTTTTTTCCATTTGTTACTTTAGCTTTTACTTGAGTCAATTTTCTATAAAGGTATCTTTACTTTTACTCAAGTATGACAATTAGGTACATTTCCCACCACGGAGTAGTCCACTATGGTGGGATGGTTCAGTGCATAAGACTCCTAATCACGGCACAGTTGTGACACAGCCTGGAATCAAACCAGGGTCTGTAGTGACGCCTCTAGCACTGAGATGCAGTGCCTTAGACCACTGTGCTAACGACTTAGCTAGCTAGTGTTAATGTTAGCTAGTGTTAGTTAGTGGATAATGAAGAGTTTCTCTTTAAAAAACACCTCCAGGCAGTAGTAGTGCTAACTACTTAGCTAGCTAGTGTTAGTGTTAGCTAGTGTTAGTTAGTGTTAGTGTTAGCTAGTGTTAGTTAGTGTTAGTGTTAGCTAGTGTTAGCTAGTGTTAGTTAGTGTTAGCTAGTGTTAGTTAGTGTTAGTTAGTGTTAGCTAGTGTTAGTTAGTGTTAGCTAGTGTTAGTTAGTGTTAGTGTTAGCTAGTGTTAGTTAGTGTTAGTGTTAGCTAGTGTTAGTTAGTGTTAGCTAGAGTTAGTTAGTGTTAGTGTTAGCTAGTGTTAGTTAGTGTTAGCTAGTGTTAGTTAGTGTTAGTGTTAGTGTTAGCTAGTGTTAGTTAGTGTTAGCTAGTGTTAGTTAGTGTTAGCTAGTGTTAGCTAGTGTTAGTGTTAGCTAGTGTTAGTTAGTGTTAGTGTTAGCTAGTGTTAGTTAGTGTTAGTTAGTGTTAGTGTTAGCTAGTGTTAGTTAGTGTTAGTGTTAGCTAGTGTTAGTTAGTGTTAGCTAGTGTTAGTTAGTGTTAGTTAGTGTTAGCTAGTGTTAGTTAGTGTTAGCTAGTGTTAGTTAGTGTTAGTTAGTGTTAGTGTTAGCTAGTGTTAGTTAGTGTTAGTGTTAGCTAGTGTTAGTTAGTGTTAGCTAGAGTTAGTTAGTGTTAGTGTTAGCTAGTGTTAGTTAGTGTTAGCTAGTGTTAGTTAGTGTTAGTGTTAGTGTTAGTTAGTGTTAGCTAGTGTTAGTTAGTGTTAGCTAGTGTTAGTTAGTGTTAGCTAGTGTTAGCTAGTGTTAGTGTTAGCTAGTGTTAGTTAGTGTTAGTGTTAGCTAGTGTTAGTTAGTGTTAGTTAGTGTTAGTTAGTGTTAGTGTTAGCTAGTGTTAGTTAGTGTTAGTGTTAGCTAGTGTTAGTTAGTGTTAGCTAGTGTTAGTTAGTGTTAGTGTTAGCTAGTGTCAGTTAGTGTTAGTGTTAGCTAGTGTTAGTTAGTGTTAGCTAGTGTTAGTGTTAGCTAGTGTTAGTTAGTGTTAGCTAGTGTTAGTGTTAGCTAGTGTTAGTTAGTGTTAGTGTGCAGTGGAGCATGACACCCATTGTTGAGGAAGGTTCCTGTTCCAGTCCTGTGTTATTGTACCGATCAGAGGTTAGAGAACGAGGTCACATGGGTTTAAACCACAGTCGGGGCCTCGTGAGGCAACAGGTCAGAGAGCTGGGTCAGCGTCTGAAATGGTACCTTATTCCCATAAGGGCTCTGGTCAAAAGTAGTGCACTAACTAGGGAATAGGGTGCCATAGGGCTTTGGTCAAAAGTAGTGCACTAACTAGGGAATAGGGTGCCATAGGGCTCTGGTCAACAGTAGTGCACTAAATAGGGAATAGGGTGCCATAGGGCTCTGGTCTAAAGTAGTGCACTAAATAGGGAATAGGGTGCCATAGGGCTCTGGTCTAAAGTAGTGCACTATATAGGGAATAGGGTGCCATAGGGCTCTGGTCAAAAGTAGTGCACTAAATAGGGAATAGGGTGCCATAGGGCTCTGGTCAAAAGTAGTGCACTAACTAGGGAATAGGGTGCCATAGAGCTCTGGTCTAAAGTAGTGCACTAAATAGGGAATAGGGTGCCATAGGGCTCTGGTCAAAAGTAGTGCACTATATAGGGAATAGGGTGCCATAGGGCTCTGGTCAAAAGTAGTGCACTAAATAGGGAATAGGGTGCCATAGGGCTCTGGTCAAAAGTAGTGCACTAAATAGGGAATAGGGTGCCATAGGGCTCTGGTCAAAAGTAGTGCACTAAATAGGGAATAGGGTGCCATAGGGCTTTGGTCAAAAGTAGTGCACTAAATAGGGAATAGGGTGCCATAGGGCTCTGGTCAAAAGTAGTGCACTAACTAGGGAATAGGGTGCCATAGGGCTCTGGTCAAAAGTAGTGCACTAACTAGGGAATAGGGTGCCATAGGGCTCTGATCAAAAGTAGTGCACTAACTAGGGAATAGGGTGCCATAGGGCTCTGGTCAAAAGTAGTGCACTATATAGGGAATAGGGTGCCATAGGGCTCTGGTCAAAAGTAGTGCACTAACTAGGGAATGCTCTGGTCAAAAGTAGTGCACTAACTAGGGAATAGGGTGCCATAGGGCTCTGATCAAAAGTAGTAGGGGGTGCCATAGGGCTCTGGTCAAAAGTAGTGCACTATCTAGGGAATAGGGTGCCATAGGGCTTTGGTCAAAAGTAGTGCACTAACTAGGGAATAGGGTGCCATAGGGCTCTGGTCAAAAGTAGTGCACTAAATAGGGAATAGGGTGCCATAGGGCTCTGGTCAAAAGTAGTGCACTATATAGGGAATAGGGTTCAATAGGGCTCTGGTCAAAAGTAGTGCACTAAATAGGGAATAGGGTGCCATAGGGCTCTGGTCAAAAGTAGTGCACTATATAGGGAATAGGGTGCCATTAGGGACACATCCTGGGTCTGTGAGCTTGGTGGAATAAAACCTCATGGTAAAGACTGGGACTTCCTGTCTGGGTAACCCTTTAGGACAAATGGTCACGAGAATGGAGGAATTGAGCAGTATGGGCACTTCCTGTCTGGGAAACCCTTTAGGACAAATGGTCACGAGAATTCAGCAATGGAGCAGTATGGGGACTTCCTGTCTGGGTAACCCCCTGCTCCATATGAATGATTTTTAAATGAGATGCTCGACGAACACGTGTCCACATACTTTTGTCCATGTAGTGATATTTCTCCCTTGGGAGATCTACTAATCCCTGTTTAGTAAATATTGTTTTACACAGAGTTTTACAGCCTCTGGGCCATCCTAGGTTCTCCTGCTACTTTGAAAAGAGAAACAGAACTGGTGTAGGGTGGTACTGGGGTGGTACTGGTGTGGGGTGGTACTAGGGTGGTACTGGGGTTGTACTCAGGTGGTACTAGGGCGGTACTGGTGTGGGGTGGTACTAGGGCGGTACTGGTGTGAGGTGGTACTAGGGTGGTACTGATGTGAGGTGGTACTGGGGTGGTACTGGGGTTGTACTCAGGTGGTACTAGGGTGGTACTGGTGTAAGGTGGTACTGGGGTTGTACTGAGGTGGTACTAGGGTGGTACTGGTGTGAGGTGGTACTAGGGTGGTACTAGGGTGCGGTGGAACTAGGGTGGTACTAAGGTGGTACTAGGGTTGTACTAGGGTGGTACTAAGGTGGTACTAGGGCGGTACTGGTGTGGGGTGGTACTAGGGTGGTACTAGGGGGTCCTAGGGTGTTACTAAGGTGGTCCTAGGGTGGTACTAGGGTGGTACTAGGGTGATACTAAGGTGGTACTAGGGTGGTCCTATGGTGGTACTAGGGTGGTACTAGGGTGATACTAAGGTGGTACTAGGGTGGTCCTATGGTGGTACTAGGGTGGTACTAGGGTGATACTAAGGTGGTACTAGGGTGGTACTACAGTGGGGTGGGCCTGAGGGAGAGAGAGGTACTGGGGTTGTACTCAGGTGGTACTAGGGTGGTACTAGGGCAGTACTGGTGTGGGGTGGTACTAGGGTGTTACTAGGTGGTACTAAGGTGGTACTAGGGTTGTACTAGGGTGGTACTAAGGTGGTGCTAGGGTGGTACTAGGGTTGTACTAGGGTGGTACTAGTGTGGTACTAGGGTGGTACTACAGTGGGGTGGGCCTGAGGGAGAGAGAGGTACTGGGGTGGTACTAAGGTGGTACTAGGGTTGTACTAAGGTGGTACTAGGGTTGTACTAGGGTGGTACTAGGGTGGTACTAGGGTGGTACTAGTGTGGTACTAGTGTGGAACTAGGGTGGTACTAGGGTGGTACTAGGGTGGTGTGGGCCTGAGGGAGAGAGAGGTACTGGGGTTGTACTAGGGTGAGGTGGTTCTGGTGTGAGGTGGTACTAGGGTTGTACTCAGGTGGTACTAGGGTGGTACTGGTGTGAGGTGGTACTAGGGTAGGGTGGGCCTGAGGGAGACAGAGGGACTGGGGTTGTACTACAGTAAGGTTGATCAATTCCAGTAACATTCCCAAAGTTCCCAGAAGTCCTGGTAGGAACATTCCCGGAATCAGGAGGGAATAAACAGGGAAACCGGTCATCCCCCAACCAGAATTTCTGTAAAACCTGGTTAATGGTGGAAAAGACATTTGCTGGAATATTTTGCTGCTCTAGTTGGTACTGGTGATATTCTCCCACACAGAAACATTTTGCTTCTCTAGTTGGTACTGGTGATATTATCCCACGCAGAAACATTTTGCTGCTCTACTTGGTACTGGTGATATTCTCCCACGCAGAAACATTTTGCTGCTCTAGTTGGTACTGGTGATATTCTCCGACACAGAAACATTTTGCTGCTCTAGTTGGTACCGGTGATATTCTCCCACGCAGAAACATTTTACAGTATTCAAACATTTCCCAAAAGTGAAAAAACAACAAACAAGAGACAGAAACGTGAGACGGGTATAAATGATTGTTATTATAATTGTTTTAAGATATGATGAACACATCCCACTGCATGGGCTATATGAACCACACACTACCTCTCACAAGGTAAGACAAAAAACTAACTCTGCACATCACCTCGTCCACTCACTGGTAGGTATTGGTGCTGCACTTCACCTCATCCACTCAGTGGTAGGTATTGGTGCTGCACATCACCTCATCCACTCAGTGGTAGGTAGGTATTGGTGCTGCACATCACCTCATCCACTCATTGGTAGGTAGGTATTGGTGCTGCACATCACCTCATCCACTCACTGGTAGGTATTAGTGCTGCACATCACCTCATCCACTCACTGGTAGGTATTGGTGCTGCACGACACCTCATCCACTCAGTGGTAGGTATTGGTGCTGCACATGACCTCATCCACTCAGTGGTAGGTAGGTATTGGTGCTGCATGACACCTCATCCACTCACTGGTAGGTATTGGTGCTGCATATCACCTCATCCACTCACTGGTAGGTATTGGTGCTGCACATCACCTCATCCACTCACTGGTAGGTAGGTATTGGTGCTGCATGACACCTCATCCACTCACTGGTAGGTATTGGTGCTGCACAACACCTCATCCACTCACTGGTAGGTATTGGTGCTGCACATGACCTCATCCACTCAGTGGTAGGTAGGTATTGGTGCTGCACAACACCTCATCCACTCAGTGGTAGGTAGGTATTGGTGCTGCACAACACCTCATCCACTCAGTAGTAGGTAGGTATTGGTGCTGCACAACACCTCATCCACTCAGTGGTAGGTAGGTATTGGTGCTGCATGACACCTCATCCACTCACTGGTAGTTATTGGTGCTGCACAACACCTCATCCACTCACTGGTAGGTATTGGTGCTGCACATGACCTCATCCACTCAGTGGTAGGTATTGGTGCTGCACATGACCTCATCCACTCAGTGGTAGGTATTGGTGCTGCATATCACCTCATCCACTCACTGGTAGGTATTGGTGCTGCACATGACCTCATCCACTCAGTGGTAGGTATTGGTGCTGCATATCACCTCATCCACTCACTGGTAGGTATTGGTGCTGCACATCACCTCATCCACTCAGTTGTAGGTAGGTATTGGTGCTGCACATCACCTCATCCACTCACTGGTAGGTATTGGTGCTGCATAACACCTCATCCACTCAGTGGTAGGTAGGTATTGGTGCTGCACATCACCTCATCCACTCACTGGTAGGTATTGGTGCTGCACATCACCTCATCCACTCAGTGGTAGGTATTGGTGCTGCACGACACCTCATCCACTCAGTGGTAGGTATTGGTGCTGCACATCACCTCATCCACTCAGTGGTAGGTAGGTATTGGTGCTGCACATCACCTCATCCACTCAGTGGTAGGTAGGTATTGGTGCTGCACATCACCTCATCCACTCAGTAGTAGGTAGGTATTGGTGCTGCACGAGACCTCATCCACTCACTGGTAGGTATTGGTGCTGCACATCACCTCATCCACTCAGTGGTAGGTAGGTATTGGTGCTGCACATCACCTCATCCACTCAGTGGTACAGTAGGTTAAGCATTGTTTCTTGCCTTTTTTAAATATCACAACAGTGCTTTCTTTGAATAAAGGTTTGGATGGTCCGATTTTCAAAGGTCTCTATCGTTGTTATTGCAATGTAGGGCAAACTAAGACACTAACAAAATTAACATTTGGCTCCATTGACATGTACCCCATATAGACATTGTACTGAAACACAGCTGATTGATTGAAACAATAGGTGGTCGTCTGTACCAGTGGTTCCCAAACTGTGGGGCGGGGCACCCCCCGCGCCCCTGCAGCGGCAGCACGTGGTCCTCCCCTCTCCATTGAAAAAATATATATACGTATATATATATATATATATATTTTTTTTAAGGAACTCAGTCCAGCTTTAAACTTAGTCTTGAAAGTGATAATAGTAGAATGTACGAGGTGACATTTCTAAATGGGGTGTGACACATTAGAGAGATGTTTATAACTCGTCAGGAATGTCCAGATCAATCAGCCCACGGCCGTCTTTTTACTTACTTACTTTTTTTTAGCTCATAAATATTGTTGTAGTTTTTGAGTCACTCAAATATCACATGAATAAACATTAGACGTGATCAAATTTGTAAATAATTAAATAACTGCAAGGAAATGAGCATTAAAACGACAATATTTTCCTGTGACAAAATGTGTAGAATTGCAGGAAATAAGCTTTAAACCTGCTACATTCTCTCTACCAACAAGCGGGGTGTCAACAGTTTGTGTCATGAACAGTGCTTGTGCCCATGGGGGGGGGGGGATGTTTGGGAACCCCTGATCTATAACCAACAACAGAACACAAGGACAATTTATTATTATTGCAAATCAAAGACGTGAAAGTCGATGCCAAAGCATTGTCGACAACCACAAAACCCCCGGATACGACAACTGAGGTATTTCAGATTACACACACACACACACACACAGAGAGAGACACGCGCAAGTGCGCTCACACACACACACATTTGCCATCTTGCTATAGACAGATCTATAAATTCAAGCCCCGGCTCTGCATATACATACAATCTGACCATTATGTAGAGATGAAGACACTGTACCAGTTAGGTGAGTTAGTTGATATGCCATCACTTACCGTTCCCACTGTTTATTACATAGGACTCTGGATGGATGGGTTCTAACCGTTACTGTTCGTAACAGTTTATTCCATAGGACTCTGGATGGATGGGTTCTAACCGTTACTGTTCACTCCATAGGACTCTGGATGGATGGGTTCTAACCGTTACTGCTCACTCCATAGGACTCTGGATGGATGGGTTCTAACCGTTACTGTTCACTCCATAGGACTCTGGATGGATGGGTTCTAACCGTTACTGCTCACTCCATAGGACTCTGGATGGATGGGTTCTAACCGTTACTGTTTATAACTGTTTATTCCATAGGACTCTGGATGGATGGGTTCTAACCGTTACTGTTTATACCATAGGACTCTGGATGGATGGGTTCTAACCGTTACTGCTCACTCCATAGGACTCTGGATGGATGGGTTCTAACCGTTACTGCTCACTCCATAGGACTCTGGATGGATGGGTTCTAACCGTTACTGTTTATAACTGTTTATTCCATAGGACTCTGGATGGATGGGTTCTAACAGTTACTGTTTATAACTGTTTATTCCATAGGACTCTGGATGGATGGGTTCTAACCGTTACTGTTCATAACAGTTTATTCCATAGGACTCTGGATGGATGGGTTCTAACCGTTACTGCTCACTCCATAGGACTCTGGATGGATGGGTTCTAACAGTTACTGCTCACTCCATAGGACTCTGGATGGATGGGTTCTAACAGTTACTGTTTATAACTGTTTATTACATAGGACTCTGGATGGATGGGTTCTAACCGTTACTGCTCACTCCATAGGACTCTGGATGGATGGGTTCTAACCGTTACTGTTCACTCCATAGGACTCTGGATGGATGGGTTCTAACCGTTACTGCTCACTCCATAGGACTCTGGATGGATGGGTTCTAACCGTTACTGTTCACTCCATAGGACTCTGGATGGATGGGTTCTAACCGTTACTGTTCACTCCATAGGACTCTGGATGGATGGGTTCTAACCGTTACTGTTTATTACATAGGACTCTGGATGGATGGGTTCTGTTTGGGTGACAAGACACCAGGCCCCATATTCATTAAGTCTCCCAGAGTAGGAGTGCTGTTCTCGGATCAACTCTGTTAAGACTATAATGAATGGACTGTGGGGGGGTTGACACATTATGTAAACAGGCCCCCTGAATCTCAACAGTATGTCTTTTAACCCTTAAACTATAGGACAACATAATGCCGTGGTAGAGACAGACAGATACCCACTGTGGAAGTACAACATAATATTAAATGAATATATGTTGTGCTTTTACATATGAATTTAAACAACAACAACAACAACCATTCGTTTTCACCGTCATCATGTGACTTCTGATGACTCGTGATGAACCAGGAACTAGGAAATGAATCCCCTCTTCACATTTAAAACGTCTGGTTAACTACGTGTTACAGTTTGGTCGGCAATACGCAGCCCAGTGGACCAACCAGGATAGGGTGTAACACAAGCCCGTAGAGTCTCGTAAATGTGGTGATGCTTGAAGGATGTTGTGTATATATATATCGACGATCTATCAACCCGTTTTAAAACCAACCAGCCCTTCAGTGTTCAGATTGATTGAGACAATCATGACAATATGACAGGTCATTTTCCCTTGATATGATGTAGGTCCAACCCTCGACCAACCGACGCTTCTCGTTCGGCCCCTCCCCTCCCCCGCCACCACCACCACCACCTAACGTCCGTGCCCTTAAAGTAACTTACCAAAGTGACAAACGGTGTCCATAAGAAAAAAAAGCGCGAAATATTGCTTCATGACATTTTGTGAAAATCATAGAAAAATATTTTCTCTATAACACTTGTATCGCCTTGGCTTGTAAATTCCCCCTCATCACATTCTCTATACACAAAAACACACTTTTTTAATTAGATTTTTTTACACAATATACTAATCTTATTTTGTTGCTCATTTATGCTATGTACTGTACATTGGTATCTAATGTGCAAATTAATAATTTAAGTTGTGTAAAAACTCTCAAATGAATACAAAATCATATTTTTGTACATTTTAAATGGTGAGAGTCCATGAACCAGGTACATAAAAAGGATCCCAAACTGCATTATATTCAGGAGTGTTTTGAAGAGCGTTCTCTCTCTCTATATATTTAACATCTTTGGCCAGGAAATGTCATGTTCTTTTGTCGTTGTCGTGATCGTTAAGACATTCAAATGTGACAAACCTGTGGTAGCGACACCACACAGCACCTGTAAAATAACAACCAAGATAATCAACTGCTGATGAAAACACATTCGGTTTATCGAAGACGTGTAGAATGTAGAGGAAAACATGAAATAAAACATTTTTTTTGAGGCGGACCAATCAAACTAGCACTGGAAACAGTATCCCTGCCCTCGCTGTGATAAGGAGTGCGATTCATTAAAACCAATTAGATGTTGTTGTTGTTTTGTTTATACCGGGTAATCAATGTGAGGAGGGCACACGGCAAATTTAACTTACAAAGTGCAATTTCACCACACGAAACGGTTATTTTCCTTAGTGTGGGTTTGTTTGCAGTTGACTGAATATCCGGCCTGTTGTCGTCTATTGTCTTTCAGCTGCAGCAGAGGATTTGAACTCTCTACTGAAGCCAACATGAGTTGCATAGACAACAGAAAGGGTTCACAGTGAGTTGCCATTAGGACAATTATTGATGAAAAAATAAAAAATAAACGTTGAAGTTACTAACGTATTGCTTTGAGAAGTTTTTAACGTTGGTTGAAGATTTTAAGATCAAAACAGTCCGGTTTTAGTAAGATGTTCGATTTAAGTTTACGTTTTGAACCACTGCACAACAAAATGCAATTGCTATTTCTATGTGTGCTGTATTTGCCTGAAATTATATCTTAGTTTGCCATTCATGTTGTGGGCAAAAAACACAAGACATTTCTCCATAAAACTAACCAAAAATTGAAGTTGAACCAATTTATTTGAACAACAAAGTTATAAATTCCTGCTGGCCAAAGATGTTAAGTGGACAGAGATCTACCCTGCTTGTCATCACGTAGTTGTGTCCTTTACAGTAGCCTACTGTACTGTACACTGAGACAGAAGAAGTGACAGGAATCAAAACGTTTTAAACAGAGCAGGCGATCAACTTGCTCTGAGCGTGTCTGTCTGTCTGTATGTCTGTCTGTCTGGATGTCCCAACGTCCACAGACAGTCTATTGAGTAGAATGTGTTCTATCGCCTTCTCTATGGACACAGTTCTGTTGTCTGTCTGTTGTGTTGCGTTGTCAGCAGCTGGGGGTTTGCAGTACCTGTCGTGCGATAGATAGCACATCAGGCTCTAGAGTAGCAGCACCTCTGGCTAGCGCGCTACCAGGGGCTACCCAGGCCTACTGAGGGCCTTGGCCTCCCTCTCCTTGTGTTTCAGATCCTCCTTGAAGCAGTAGGAACAGTAGTTATCTGTCTCCGGGCGACCGTAGAAGGAGCACTTCTCCCTCTTGCATCTCCTCTGCTGCAGGCAGTACACCAGGCAACCCCCACCGGCGCTACCGATCTGACTTTTGACCTTGTCGGACCCCGAACCCGTCCTGGTGACCCTACTGCTCCCCCAGGTCTGAGGCACGTCGGCGTCGGCGAACTCCAGACAGTCCTGTATGTGGCTAGCGTTGAAGCCGTTGGTATAGGTATGGGACTTGTGCTCCCCAGGCATGTTGTAGGGCTCCGTGGTGCCTGGGACCCCCGGGTGGGTGTGGTTGACCCCGGTGCCCAAACGGACCCCAGACAGGCGGGCTGGAGAGTAGCTCTGGGAGGACAGAGAGCGGTTCTGCTGGGGGTAAGTGGCACAGGTCTTCAGGGTGCCCACCAGAGGAGGCTTGTAGCTGGGCTGGGGTTCGTCCGGCTGGAAGCTCGGTGCCTGGAGGGCCTGGAGGTTGACGTCTCTCAGCTGGATGATACTGGACCTCTGGATGGGAGGGGTATGGCTGTAGTGGGCTGACACTGGGACTGTAGTTGGGACGGGCCTGGGGACAGGGGGGACGGACCCCGGTCTCCTGGTAGCACCGTTGCTGGGGGAGGAGTTGGGGGAGGGGCTGTGGCGGCCCTGCATCTTCAGGGCAATCTGTGGGGGGGGTGTGAGGGGTATGGCTTTGGTGGTGTCTGGCTGGGGAAGAGATGAAGTCCTGGGGAAGGGGAGTAGGAGGAGGAGGGCAGGAGGGAGGAGGAGGAGGGGTGCGGGTGTCTCGCTCCCTCTCTCTCTCCCTTTCTCTCTCTCGCTCCCTCTCTCTCTCCCATTCTCTCTCTCTCTCCCTCTCCCTCTCCCTCTCCCTCTCTCTCTCCCCTCTCCCTCTCTCTCTCCCTCTCCTTTTCTCTCTCTCTTTCCTTCTCCCTCTCTCTCTCCCGGTGAGGGGCGCTCTCCTGCTCTGGTTTCTTCAGGGCGTTGGAGGGCCCGTTGGTCGTAGTAGTCGTGGTTGTAGAGTTTGCTGCAGGTTTCTTCTCTCCTTCCTTCCTCCTGGTCTCCTGCTCGGCAGAGAAGCGCTCCTGAGCGGAGGTCAGGTAGAAGGAGATCATCTCCTCGTGGAACTGGTGGCGATGAGAGGTGAGGAGAAGGCCGGCGAAGATGAACTTCCTCTCGCCCTGCATGGCGGCTCTCAGTATGTTGAGGCTCAGCTTGACGTCTGTGCTGTACTTCCAGTGCTCCGACAGGGCCTTGTCCCCCACCAGCCTGGCCAGGAGACCCCCCCTGTCCCTGTCCCGTTCCCCGGGAGGAGAGGGCACGCCTGGGGACGCTCAGTGGGAGACGGGCTGGTGGTCTTGTCCGAGGAGAACGACGTACTCGCAGACTGGCCCTCCTTCTCTCCTCCTCCTCCATCCTTCCGGGCTTTTCCTTCCTTTTTCTCCTTCTTCTTCTCTACGTTATTCTCTGTCCCTCCTCCGTTGCCGCCCCCACCTCCTCCTCCGTTGTTCCGGCCGTTGCCTCCAGAGTTGGAGCGGTTGATCTTTCCGTGGACCAGCCCTCCCAGACCTCCCATGTTCTTCTTCAGCTTGATACCCAGGGTTTTGCTGAAGCTGCCTAGCTTGTTGGCCACAGAGTCCGTCCTGGTCTTGTCCTTGTCTTTACGCTGTTGCTGCCTCTCCGTCTTCTCCACCTTGCCGGTGTTGACGTTGGAGTTGCTGCAGACGGAGTCGCGGTCGGAGTCCATGGAGTCGGCTAGAGACTGGACGTCGTCGCCCCCGTGGGACGCCGTGGGAGACTCCGGCTGGGCCAGGGGAGCCTGGAGAGAGAGGGAGGGAGGGGTGAGAAGGGATGGAGAGGAAGCACAATCAGTAAATTATGTTGACCTGTCTAATCTACTCCATTTCATGACTATGACATCAAAACGTAGTTTGCTTTATTCCTTGTACATGGACAGTAAGGTGCTGGGGAGCTGGCAGTACAACACGAATGCAGAACAACCAATCAAATCTATTTACAACAATTATTTGCTGGCATTAGCCAATCAATGTGTAGGAGAAAGAGGAGGAGGTACCCTGGTCTCAGATGGTATCCTGATCCATGTTACGTTCATGTAGTTATGCAGCAGGTTCAGTTTGGCTTCCAGAGACAGGATTAAACTGAGGGAGAAAGGTTACGAACATTAGATAGCAACAGTAAATCTGGATTATAAATGCTACGTTTTTTGAAGAAATAATAAACTCAGCAACAAAAAAAAGGAACATCCCCCCTTTTCAGGATTCTGTCTTTCAAAGATCATTTGTAAAAATAGAAATAAGTTCACAGATCTTCGTTGTAAAGGGTTTAAACACTGTTTTCCATGCTTGTTCAATGAACCGTAAACAATTAATGGACCTGTGGAAAGGTCGTTAAGACACTAACAACTTACAGACGGTAGGCAATTAAGATCACAGTTATGAAAACTTAGGACACTAAAGAGGCCTTTCTACTGACTCTGAAAAACACCAAAAGAAAGATGCTCAGGGTCCCTGCTCATCTGTGTGAATGTGCCTTAGGCATGCTGCAAGGAGGCATGAGGACTGCAGATGTGGCCAGGGCAATAAATTGCAATGTCCGTACTGTGAGACACCTAAGACAGAGCTACAGGGAGACAGGATGGACAGCTGATCGTCCTCCCAGTGGCAGACCACGTGAAACAACACCTGCACAGGATCGGTACATCCAAACATCACACCTGTGGGACAGATACAGGATGGCAACAACTACTGCCCGAGTTACACCAGGAACACACAATCCCTTCATCAGTGCTCAGACTGTTCGCAATAGGCTGAGAGAGGCTGGACTGAGGGCTTGTAGACCTGTTGTAAGGCAGGTCCTCACCAGACATCACCGGCAACAACGTCACCTATGGGCACAAACCCACCGTCGCTGGACCAGACAGGACTGGCAAAAAGTGCTCTTTACTGACGAGTCACGGTTTGTCTCACCAGGGATGATGGTCGGATTCTTGTTTATCGTTGAAGGAATGAGCGTTACACCGAGGCCTGTACTCTGGAGCGGGATCGATTTGGAGGTGGAGGGTCCGTCATGGTCTGGGGCGGTGGGTCACAGCATCATCGGACTGAGCTTGTTGTCATTGCAGGCTGTCTCAACGCTGTGTGTTACAGGGAAGACATCCTCCTCCCTCATGTGGTACCCTTCCTGCAGGCTCATCCTGACATGACCCTCCAGCATGACAATGCCACCAGCCATACTGCTCGTTCTGTGCGTGATTTCCTGCAAGACCGGAATGTCATTGTTCTGCTATGGCCAGCGAAGAGCCCAGATCTCAATCCCATTGACCTGTTGGATCGGAGGGTGAGGGCTAGGGGCCATTCCCCCAGAAATGTCTGGGAACTTGCAGGTGCCTTGGTGGAAGAATGGGGTAACATCTCACAGCAAGAACGGGCGAATCTGGTGCCAGTCCATGAGGAGGAGATGCACTGCAGTACTTAATGCAGCTGGTGGTCTCGATGTCCGTGGAACTTGTTTAGTGTCAGTTTTTGAATCTTGTTATGTTCATACAAATATTTACACATGTTAAGTTTGCTGAAAATAAACGCAGTTGCTGAGTTTATTTAGCAATGAATTAAGATTGAACACTACAGCAGCACAGTTAGCTGACTTGATTGACCAGGGCCCTATAACGTTCTGATTGACCAGGGCCCTATAACTTCCAGTTTTGTCTGATTGACCAGGGCCCTATAACGTTCTGATTGACCAGGGCCCTATAACGTTCTGATTGACCAGGGCCCTATAACGTTCTGATTGACCAGGGCCCTGAATGACCAGGGCCCTAAACGTTCTGATTGACCAGGGCCCTATAACGTTCTGAATGACCAGGGCCCTAAAACTTCCAGTTTTGTCTGGTTGACCAGGGCCCTACACCTTCCTGTTTTGTCTGGTTGACCAGGGCCCTACACCTTCCTGTTTTGTCTGATTGACCAGGGCCCTACACCTTCCAGTTTTGTCTGGTTGACCAGGGCCCTACACCTTCCTGTTTTGTCTGGTTGACCAGGGCCCTACACCTTCCTGTTTTGTCTGATTGACCAGGGCCCTACACCTTCCTGTTTTGTCTTGTTGACCAGGGCCATACACCTTCCTGTTTTGTCTGGTTGACCAGGGCCATACACCTTCCTGTTTTGTCTGATTGACCAGGGCCCTACACCTTCCTGTTTTGTCTTGTTGACCAGGGCCCTACACCTTCCTGTTTTGTCTTGTTGACCAGGGCCCTACACCTTCCTGTTTTGTCTGATTGACCAGAGCCCTAAAAACGTTCTATTTTGTCTTGCAGTGGAATACACTGGAAACCTACTTGACAAAGTAAATGGACAGAGTTATTTTCATATTGTCAGCTGCTGCCAGAGAACCCAGCTGCTCCAAGGGAGAAGGACCATAAAAGACCTCAGTTGCAACCGAGGCAAGGCTCCATTGCCTCATTGTAGTGCCTTTAACTCCACTAGAAACTTATTTTTAAAATCTTAAGACTGTCTTTTAGATAGAAAAGTAAATAGCAAAAAAGACAGGGGCTCGAACTTCACAAACACCTTCAGAGTCTGTAACTTCACAAACACCTTCAGAGTCTGTAACTTCACAAACACCTTCAGAGTCTGTAACTTCACAAACACCTTCAGAGTCTGTAACTTCACAAACACCTTCAGAGTCTGTAACTTCACAAACACCTTCAGAGTCTGTAACTTCACAAACACCTTCAGAGTCTGTAACTTCACAAACACCTTCAGAGTCTGTAACTTCACAAACACCTTCAGAGTCTGTAACTTCACAAACACCTTCAGAGTCTGTAACTTCACAAACACCTTCAGAGTCTGTAACTTCACAAACACCTTCAGAGTCTGTAACTCACAAACACCTTCAGAGTCTGTAATTCCAAACACCTTCAGAGTCTGTAACTCCAAACACCTTCAGAGTCTGTAACTTCACAAACACCTTCAGAGTCTGTAACTTCACAAACACCTTCAGAGTCTGTAACTTCACAAACACCTTCAGAGTCTGTAACTTCACAAACACCTTCAGAGGGTGTTCCATGACAGACAGACAGTGCTCCATGACAGGCAGACAGTGCTCCATGACAGGCAGACAGTGTTCCATGACAGACAGACAGTGCTCCATGACAGGCAGACAGTGCTCCATGACGGGCAGTGCTCCATGACAGGCAGACAGTGCTCCATGACAGGCAGACAGTGATCCATGACAGGCAGACAGTGCTCCATGACAGGCAGACAGTGCTCCATGACAGGCAGACAGTGCTCCATGACAGACAGACAGTGCTCCATGACAGGCAGACAGTGCTCCATGATAGACAGACAGACAGCCAGACAGTGCTCCAAGACAGGAAGACAGTGCTCCATGACAGACAGACAGTGCTCCAAGACAGGCAGACAATGCTCCATGACAGACAGTGTGCTCCAAGACAGGCAGACAGTGCTCCATGACAGGCAGACAGTGCTCCATGACAGGCAGACAGTGCTCCATGACAGACAGACAGTGTTCCATGACAGATAGACAGTGCTCCATGACAGACAGTCAGAGCTCCATGACAGACAGACAGTGCTCCAAGACAGACAGTCAGTGCTCCATGACAGGCAGACAGTGCTCCATGACAGGCAGACAGTGTTCCATGACAGATAGACAGTGCTCCATGACAGACAGTCAGTGCTCCAAGACAGGCAGACAGAGCTCCATGACAGGCAGACAGAGCTCCATGACAGGCAGACAGTGTTCCATGACAGGCAGACAGTGCTCCATGACAGGCAGACAGAGTTCCATGACAGGCAGACAGTGTTCCATGACAGGCAGACAGTGCTCCATGACAGGCAGACAGAGCTCCATGACAGGCAGACAGTGCTCCATGACAGGCAGACAGTGCTCCATGACAGGCAGACAGTGCTCCATGACAGGCAGTCAGAGCTCCATGACAGGCAGACAGTGCTCCAAGACAGGCAGACAGTGCTCCATGACAGGCAGACAGAGCTCCATGACAGGCAGACAGTGTTCCATGACAGGCAGACAGTGCTCCATGACAGATAGACAGTGCTCCATGACAGACAGTCAGTGCTCCAAGACAGGCAGACAGTGCTCCATGACAGATAGACAGAGCTCCATGACAGGCAGACAGAGCTCCATGACAGGCAGACAGTGCTCCATGACAGGCAGACAGTGCTCAATGACAGGCAGACAGAGCTCTATGACAGGCAGACAGTGTTCCATGACAGGCAGACATTGTTCCATGACAGATAGACAGTGCTCCATGACAGACAGTCAGTGCTCCAAGACAGGCAGACAGTGCTCCATGACAGGCAGACAGAGCTCTATGACAGGCAGACAGAGCTCCATGACAGGCAGACAGTGCTCCATGACAGGCAGACAGTGCTCCATGACAGGCAGACAGTGCTCCATGACAGGCAGACAGTGCTCCATGACAGGCAGACAGAGCTCCATGACAGGCAGACAGTGCTCCATGACAGGCAGACGGAGCTCTATGACAGGCAGACAGTGTTCCATGACAGATAGACAGTGCTCCATGACAGACAGTCAGTGCTCCATGACAGACAGTCAGTGCTCCAAGACAGGCAGACAGTGCTCCATGACAGGCAGACAGTGCTCCATGACAGGCAGACAGTGTTCCATGACAGGCAGACAGTGTTCCATGACAGATAGACAGTGCTCCATGACAGACAGTCAGTGCTCCAAGACAGGCAGACAGTGCTCCATGACAGGCAGACAGTGCTCCATGACAGGCAGACAGAGCTCCATGACAGGCAGACAGAGCTCCATGACAGGCAGACAGTGCTCCATGACAGGCAGACAGTGCTCCATGACAGGCAGACAGTGCTCCATGACAGGCAGACAGTGCTCCATGTGATTATGCCATTCAGATCAGAGTTGAGGTCCTCTGTGTAAAGCAACGTTATAGAAGATAATGATGTACGACGCCTAGAGATAAATATATTCACTTTGTATGTTGTCTACCTCACTTGCTTTGGCAATGTTAACACATGTTTCCCATGCCAATAAAGCCCCTTGAATTGAATTGAATTGAAATTAATGACTATGATTAGAGGGGGATTATCTCTCCTCCTTTGATTAGAGGGGGATCTCCTCTCCACCTTTCTGTGATTAGAGGGGGATCTCCTCTCCACCTTTCTATGATTAGAGGGGGATCTCCTCTCCTCCTTTCTATGATTGGAGGGGGATCTCATCTCCTCCTTTCTATGATTAGAGGGGGATCTCCTCTCCTCCTTTCTATGATTAGAGGGGGATCTCCTGTCCTCCTTTCTATGATTAGAGGGGAATCTCCTCTCCTCCTTTGATTAGAGGGGGATCTCCTGTCCTCCTTTCTATGATTAGAGGGGGATCTCCTCTCCTCCTTTCTATGATTAGAGGGGGATCTCCTGTCCACCTTTCTATGATTAGAGGGGGATCTCCTCTCCTCCTTTCTATGATGAGAGGGGGATCTCCTGTCCTCCTTTCTTTGATTAGAGGGGGATCTCCTCTCCTCCTTTGATTAGAGGGGGATCTCCTGTCCTCCTTTCTATGATTAGAGGGGGATCTCCTCTCCTCCTTTCTATGATTAGAGGGGGATCTCCTGTCCTCCTTTCTATGATTAGAGGGGGATCTCCTCTCCTCCTTTGATTAGAGGGGGATCTCCTCTCCTCGTTTCTATGATTAGAGGGGGATCTCCTCTCCTCCTTTGATTAGAGGGGGATCTCCTCTCCTCGTTTCTATGATTAGAGGGGGATCTCCTGTCCTCCTTTCTATGATTAGAGGGGGATCTCCTCTCCTCGTTTCTGTCTTTGTTTTTCTCACTTCTCCTCTGTATTTACTGTCCTCCCACAGAGAGGAAGCAGGGCTTTAACTGTCCCCTCCACCTCTACTACCCCCTCTACCTCTACTACCCCCTCCACCTCTACTACCCCCTCCACCCCTCTACTACACCCTCCACCCCTACTACCCCTCCACCTCTACTACCCCTCCATCTCTACTACCCCCCTCCACCTCTACTACCCCTCCACCCCTCTACTACCCCCTCCACCCCTACTACCCCTCCACCTCTACTACCCCTCCACCTCTAATAATATAATATAATAATAATATATGCCATTTAGCAGACACTTTTATCCAAAGCGACTTACAGTCATGTGTGCATACATTCTACGTATGCTCTACCAACTGAGCTACAGAAGGACCTCTACTACCCCTCCACCCCTCTACTACCCCTCCACCCCTACTACCCCCTCCACCCCTACTACCCCCTCCACCTCTACTACCCCTCCACCTCTACTACCCCTCCACCCCTACTACCCCTCCACCCCCTCTACCCCCTCCACCCCTACTACCCCCTCCACCCCTACTACCCCTCCACCCCTACTACCCCCTCCACCTCTACTACCCCTCCACCCCTCTACTACCCCCTCCACCCCTACTACCCCTCCACCCCTACCCCCTCCACCCCTCTACTACCCCTCCACCCCTACTACCCCCTCCACCCCTCTACTACCCCTCCACCCCTCTACTACCCCCTCCACCCCTACTACCCCCTCCACCTCTACTACCCCCTCCACCTCTAATAATATAATATAATAATAATATATGCCATTTAGCAGACACTTTTATCCAAAGCGACTTACAGTCATGTGTGCATACATTCTACGTATGCTCTACCAACTGAGCTACAGAAGGACCTCTACTACCCCTCCACCTCTCTACTACCCCTCCACCCCTACTACCCCCTCCACCCTACTACCCCCTCCACCCCTCTACTCCCCCTCCACCCCTACTACCCCTCCACCCCTACTACCCCTCCACCCCACCCCTACTACCCCCTCCACCCTACCCCCCTCCACCCCTCTACTACCCCTCCACCCCTACTACCCCCTCCACCCCTACTCCACCTCCCTACCCCTCCACCCCTCCCCCCTCCACCCCTCTACTACCCCCTCCCCCCTACCCCTCTACTACCCCCTCCACCCCTACTACCCCCTCCACCCCTCTACTACCCCCTCCACCCCTCTACTACCCCTCCACCTCTACTACCCCTCCACCCCTACTACCCCCTCCACCCCTATACTAATACTACCCTCCATACCCCCTGCCATTACTACCCCCTCCACCCTCTCCACCCCTTACCCCCTCCACCCCTACTACCCCCTCCACCCCTACTACCCCCTCCACCTCCTAATAATACATTCTACTACCCCTAATATATGCCATTTAGCAGACTACCCCCTCCACCCCTTATCCACCCCTTACCCCCTCCACCCCCTGCCCTTCTACCCCCTCCACCTCTACTACCCCTACCCCTCTACTACCCCTCCACCCCTCTACTACCCCTCCACCTCTACTACCCCCTCCACCCCTACTACCCCCTCCACCTCTACTACCCCTCCACCTCTACTACCCCTCCACCCCTACTACCCCTCCACCTCTACTACCCCCTCCACCCCTCTACTACCCCTACCCCTCCACCCCTCTACTACCCCTCCACTCTACTACCCCCTCCACCCCTACTACCCCCTCCCCTCCACCTCTACTACCCCTCCACCCCTACTACCCCTCCACCCTCTACTACCCCCTCCACCCTACTACCCCTCCACCCCCCTCCACCCCTACCCCCTCCACCCCTCTACTACCCCCTCCACCCCCCCCTCCACCCCTCTACTACCCCCTCCACCCTACTACCCCCCCCTCCACCCCTACCCCCTCCACCCCTCTACTACCCCCTCCACCCCTCTACTACCCCTCCACCCCTACTACCCCCTCCACCCCTACTACCCCCTCCACTCTACCCCCTCCACCCCTACTACCCCCTCCACCCTACTACCCCCTCCACCCCTACTACCCCCTCCACCCCTACTACCCCCTCCACCTCTACTACCCCTCCACCCCTCTACCCTCCACCCCTACTACCCCCTCCACCCCTACTACCCCCTCCACCCCTACTACCCCTCCACCCCCTACTACCCCCTCCACCTCTACTACCCCCTCCACCCCCTCTACTACCCCTCCACCTACCTACTCTACCCCTCCACCCCTACTACCCCTCCACCCCTCTACTACCCCCTCCACCCCTACTACCCCCTCCACCCCTACTACCCCCTCCACCCCTACTACCCCTCCACCCCTACTACCCCCTCCACCCCTACTACCCCTCCACCCCTACTACCCCTCCACCCCTCTACTACCCCCCACCCCTCCCCCTCCACCTCTACTACCCCCTCCACCCCTCTACTACCCCTCCACCTCTACCCCCTCCACCCCTACTACCCCCTACCCCCTCCACCCCTCTACTACCCCCTCCACCCCCCCTCCACCTCTACTACCCCCTCCACCACCCCCTCCACCCCTCTACTACCCCCTCCACCCCTCTACTACCCCTCCACCCCTACTACCCCCTCCACCACCACCACCTGTTTGTCGTTTGTTGTACCTAACTCACTTGGCTAGCTTGATGTTGTCGTTGTGGTCTCGGCTCCACTCCCAGTCCTTCCCAGGGTCCGTAGCGAAGTGGAGAGATAGCAGCTTGTGTTCTGAGTCGGTCAGCGGGATCACAGCTGGAAAACACAGATCACACGTCATTATGGTCAGATCAGATAAGCAGGGATACAAACACACAGACAGGTAACCACACAGACAGGTAACCACACAGACAGGTAACCACACAGACAGGTAACCACACAGCACACAGCAGGTAACCACACAGACAGGTAACAACACAGCACAAAGCCAGGTAACCACACAGCACACAGACAGGTAACCACACAGACAGGTAACCACACAGCACAGGTAACCACACAGCACACAACAGCCAGGTAACCACACAGCACACAGACAGGTAACCACACAGGTAACCAGGTAACCACACAGCACACAGCCAGGTAACCACACAGCACACAGCCAGGTAACCACACAGACAGGTAACCACACAGCACACAGACAGGTAACCACACAGCGAACAGACAGGTAACCACACAGCACACAGCCAGGTAACCACACAGCACACAGCCAGGTAACCCAGCACACAGCCAGGTAACCACACAGCCAGGTAACCACACAGCACACAGCCAGGTAACCACACAGCCAGGTAACCACACAGCCAGGTAACCACACAGCACACAGACAGGTAACCACACAGCACACAGCCAGGTAACCACACAGCACACAGCCAGGTAACCACACAGCCAGGTAACCACACAGACAGGTAACCACACAGCACACAGCCAGGTAACCACACAGCACACAGCCAGGTAACCACACAGCCAGGTAACCACACAGCACACAGCCAGGTAACCACACAGCACACAGCCAGGTAACCACACAGCACACAGCCAGGTACCCACACAGCACACAGCCAGGTACCCACACAGCACACAGCCAGGTAACCACACAGCACACAGCCAGGTACCCACACAGACAGGTAACCACACAGCACACAGCCAGGTACCCACACAGCACACAGCCAGGTAACCACACAGCACACAGCCAGGTAACCACACAGCACACAGCCAGGTAACCACACAGCACACAGCCAGGTAACCACACAGCCAGGTAACCACACAGCACACAGCCAGGTAACCACACAGCAGGTAACACAGCACAGCCAGGTAACCACACAGCACACAGCCAGGTAACCACACAGACAGGTAACCACACAGCCAGGTAACCACACAGCCAGGTAACCACACAACACACAGCCAGGTAACCACACAGCCAGGTAACCACACAGCCAGGTAACCACACAGCACACAGCCAGGTAACCACACAGCACACAGCCAGGTAACCACACAGCCAGGTAACCACACAGCACACAGCCAGGTAACCACACAGCCAGGTAAGCAAACAGACAGGTAAACACACAGACAGGTAACCACACAGCACACAGACAGGTAACCACACAGCACACAGACAGGTAACCACACAGCCAGGTAACCACACAGCCTAGGTAGGATAAGCAGAGCCTCTATTGACCCGGAGGACAATTGGGGTTTGAAAGTTGACACAGACCCATTAATCACAGTAAACCCCGGCTCATAAAGTCATGGTTTGATGAGCTCTGTTGTCTCACTGAGTAAAACTTGTATCCTTCTATTGGTATCATCTTCCACGTGACACTTCTGATGCCAAGAGGGCCTTTTTTTCTCCTTTTCTTCTTCAGCCAACATGTAAAACAACGGATGTTGCTGAGAAGCACCTACGCTGACATTACAGGGAGTGTGTTGTGTGGGTGGATGTTCACACACCATAATAACACTGTCTAGAGAGAGAGAGATGAGTCTCTGTCACGAGGGTCTGATGCCTGTCTCTGTCTCTGTCTCTGTCTCTGTCTCTCTGTCTGTCTGTCTGTCTGTCTGTCTGTCTGTCTGTCTGTCTGTCTGTCTGTCTGTCTGTCTGTCTGTCTGTCTCTGTCTGTCTGTCTCTCTCTGTCTGTCTGTCTGTCTGTCTGTCTGTCTGTCTGTCTGTCTGTCTGTCTGTCTGTCTGTCTGTCTGTCTGTCTGTCTGTCTGTCTGTCTGTCTCTGTCTGTCTGTCTGTCTGTCTGTCTGTCTGTCTGTCTGTCTGTCTCTGTCTGTCTGTCTGTCTGTCTGTCTGTCTGTGTCTGTCTGTCTGTCTGTCTGTCTGTCTGTCTGTCTGTCTGTCTGTCTGTCTGTCTGTCTGTCTGTCTGTCTGTCTGTCTGTCTGTCTGTCTGTCTGTCTGTCTGTCTCTCTCTCTCTCTCTCTCTCTCTCTCTCTCTCTCTCTCTCTCTCTCTCTCTCTCTCTCTCTCTCTCTCAGTGGGCAGATCAGCTTTAATATTGCAGATAGATTGTAGCTTCCACCAATGTAATTGTCTGCATCAATTCCAATATATATTATTTTGCAAATATATAATACGTCCCCCATTTTCAGGATTCTGTCTTTCAAAGATAATTAGTAAAAATAGAAATAAGTTCACAGATCTTCATTGTAAAGGGTTTAAACACTGTTTTCCATGCTTGTTCAATGAACCATAAACAATTAATGGACCTGTGGAACGGTCGTCAAGACACTAACAACTTACAGACGGTAGGCAATTAAGATCACAGTTATGAAAACTTAGGACACTAAAGAGGCCTTTCTACTGACTCTGAAAAACACCAAAAGAAAGAAGCCCAGGGTCCCTGCTTATCTGTGTGAACGTGCCTTAGGCATGCTGCCAAGGAGGCATGAGGACTGCAGATGTGGCCAGGGCAATAAATTGCAATGTCCGTACTGTGAGAAGCCTAAGACAGAGCTACAGGGAGACAGGATGGACAGCTGATCGTCCTCGCAGTGGCAGACTACGTGAAACAACACCTGCACAGGATCGGTACATCCAAACATCACACCTGCGGGACAGGTACAGGATGGCAACAACTACTGCCCGAGTTACACCAGGAACACACAATCCCTTCATCAATGCTCAGACTGTCCTCAATAGGCTGAGAGAGGCTGGACTGAGGGCTTGTAGGCCTGTTGTAAGGCAGGTCCTCACCAGACATCACCGGCAACATCCTCCTCCCTCATGTGGTACCCTTCCTGCAGGCTCATCCTGACATGACCCTCCAGCATGACAATGCCACCAGCCATACTGCTCATTCTGTGCATGATTTGATCAGTGTTCTGCCATGACCTGTTGGATCAGAGGGTGAGGGCCTCGAAATGTCCGGGAACTTGCAGGTGCCTTGGTGGAAGAGTGGGGTAACATCTCACAGCAGGAACTGGCAAATCTGGTGCAGTTCATGAGGAGGAGATGCACTGCAGTACTTAATGCAGCTGGTGGCCACACCAGATACTTACTTTTGATTTTGACCCCCCCCCCTTTGTTCAGGGACACATTATTCCATTTCTGTTAGTCACATGTCTGTGGAACTTGTTCAGTTTATGTCTCAGTTGTTGAATCTTGTTATGTTCATACAAATATTTACACATGATAAGTTTGCTGAAAATAAACGCAGTTGACAGTGAGAGGATGATTTTTTGCTGAGTTTATCTATACACACATACACGTATAAATACATACACACACACACACACACACACACACACACACACACACACACACACACACACACACACACACACACACACACACACACACACACACACACACACACACACACACACACACACACACACACACACACACACACACACACATTTCTGTATATATATTTCCGTTATTCCCCTCCAAAGCTACCACCCTGTACGCTCCATTCAACTGGAGTAAATCAACACCATCCAGTCCTTCAGCTCCATTCAACCCCTCCCATCTGTCTCTTAACACCATCCAGTCCTTCAGCTCCATTCAACCCCTCCCATCTGTCTCTTAACACCATCCAGTCCTTCAGCTCCATTCAACCCCTCCCATCTGTCTCTTAACACCATCCAGTCCTTCAGCTCCATTCAACCCCTCCCATCTGTCTCTGAACACCATCCAGTCCTTCAGCTCCATTCAACCCCTCCCATCTGTCTCTTAACACCATCCAGTCCTTCAGCTCCATTCAACCCCTCCCATCTGTCTCTTAACACCATCCAGTCCTTCAGCTCCATTCAACCCCTCCCATCTGTCTCTTAACACCATCCAGTCCTTCAGCTCCATTCAACCCCTCCCATCTGTCTCTTAACACCATCCAGTCCTTCAGCTCCATTCAACCCCTCCCATCTGTCTCTTAACACCATCCAGTCCTTCAGCTCCATTCAACCCCTCCCATCTGTCTCTTAACACCATCCAGTCCTTCAGCTCCATTCAACCCCTCCCATCTGTCTCTTAACACCATCCAGTCCTTCAGCTCCATTCAACCCCTCCCATCTATCTCTTAACACCATCCAGTCCTTCAGCTCCATTCAACCCCTCCCATCTATCTCTTAACACCATCCAGTCCTTCAGCTCCATTCAACCCCTCCCATCTATCTCTTAACACCATCCAGTCCTTCAGCTCCATTCAACCCTCCCATCTATCTCTTAACACCATCCAGTCCTTCAGCTCCATTCAACCCTCCCATCTGTCTCTTAACACCATCCAGTCCTTCAGCTCCATTCAACCCCTCCCATCTGTCTCTTAACACCATCCAGTCCTTCAGCTCCATTCAACCCCTCCCATCTGTCTCTTAACACCATCCAGTCCTTCAGCTCCATTCAACCCCTCCCATCTGTCTCTTAACACCATCCAGTCCTTCAGCTCCATTCAACCCCTCCCATCTGTCTCTTAACACCATCCAGTCCTTCAGCTCCATTCAACTCCTCCCATCTGTCTCTTAACACCATCCAGTCCTTCAGCTCCATTCAACCCTCCCATCTGTCTCTTAACACCATCCAGTCCTTCAGCTCCATTCAACTCCTCCCATCTGTCTCTTAACACTATCCAGTCCTTCAGCTCCATTCAACCCCTCCCATCTGTCTCTTAACACCATCCAGTCCCTTCAGCTCCATTCAACCCCTCCCATCTGTCTCTTAACACCATCCAGTCCTTCAGCTCCATTCAACCCCTCCCATCTGTCTCTGAACACCATCCAGTCCCTTCAGCTCCATTCAACTCCTCCCATCTGTCTCTGAACACCATCCAGTCCTTCAGCTCCATTCAACCCCTCCCATCTATCTCTTAACACCATCCAGTCCTTCAGCTCCATTCAACCCCTCCCATCTGTCTCTTAACACCATCCAGTCCTTCAGCTCCATTCAACTCCTCCCATCTGTCTCTTAACACCATCCAGTCCTTCAGCTCCATTCAACTCCTCCCATCTGTCTCTTAACACCATCCAGTCCTTCAGCTCCATTCAACTCCTCCCATCTGTCTCTTAACACCATCCAGTCCTTCAGCTCCATTCAACCCCTCCCATCTGTCTCTTAACACCATCCAGTCCTTCAGCTCCATTCAACCCTCCCATCTATCTCTTAACACCATCCAGTCCTTCAGCTCCATTCAACTCCTCCCATCTGTCTCTTAACACCATCCAGTCCTTCAGCTCCATTCAACCCCTCCCATCTATCTCTGAACACCATCCAGTCCTTCAGCTCCATTCAACCCTCCCATCTGTCTCTTAACACCATCCAGTCCTTCAGCTCCATTCAACCCTCCCATCTGTCTCTTAACACCATCCAGTCCTTCAGCTCCATTCAACCCCTCCCATCTGTCTCTTAACACCATCCAGTCCTTCAGCTCCATTCAACCCTCCCATCTGTCTCTTAACACCATCCAGTCCTTCAGCTCCATTCAACCCCTCCCATCTATCTCTTAACACCATCCAGTCCTTCAGCTCCATTCAACCCTCCCATCTGTCTCTTAACACCATCCAGTCCTTCAGCTCCATTCAACCCTCCCATCTGTCTCTTAACACCATCCAGTCCCTTCAGCTCCATTCAACCCCTCCCATCTGTCTCTTAACACCATCCAGTCCTTCAGCTCCATTCAACCCCTCCCATCTGTCTCTGAACACCATCCAGTCCTTCAGCTCCATTCAACCCCTCCCATCTGTCTCTGAACACCATCCAGTCCTTCAGCTCCATTCAACCCCTCCCATCTATCTCTTAACACCACCCAGTCCTTCAGCTCCATTCAACCCCTCCCATCTGTCTCTTAACACCATCCAGTCCTTCAGCTCCATTCAACCCTCCCATCTGTCTCTTAACACCATCCAGTCCTTCAGCTCCATTCAACTCCTCCCATCTATCTCTTAACACCATCCAGTCCTTCAGCTCCATTCAACCCTCCCATCTGTCTCTTAACACCATCCAGTCCTTCAGCTCCATTCAACCCTCCCATCTGTCTCTTAACACCATCCAGTCCTTCAGCTCCATTAACCCTCCCATCTGTCTCTTAACACCATCCAGTCCTTCAGCTCCATTCAACCCTCCCATCTATCTCTTAACACCATCCAGTCCTTCAGCTCCATTCAACCCTCCCATCTATCTCTTAACACCATCCAGTCCTTCAGCTCCATTCAACCCCTCCCATCTATCTCTTAACACCATCCAGTCCTTCAGCTCCATTCAACCCCTCCCATCTATCTCTTAACACCATCCAGTCCTTCAGCTCCATTCAACCCCTCCCATCTGTCTCTTAACACCATCCAGTCCTTCAGCTCCATTCAACCCCTCCCATCTGTCTCTTAACACCATCCAGTCCTTCAGCTCCATTCAACCCCTCCCATCTGTCTCTTAACACCATCCAGTCCTTCAGCTCCATTCAACCCTCCCCATCTGTCTCTGAACACCATCCAGTCCTTCAGCTCCATTCAACCCCTCCCATCTGTCTCTTAACACCATCCAGTCCTTCAGCTCCATTCAACCCCTCCCATCTATCTCTGAACACCATCCAGTCCTTCAGCTCCATTCAACCCTCCCATCTGTCTCTGAACACCATCCAGTCCTTCAGCTCCATTCAACCCCTCCCATCTGTCTCTTAACACCATCCAGTCCTTCAGCTCCATTTCAACCCTCCCATCTGTCTCTTAACACCATCCAGTCCTTCAGCTCCATTCAACCCCTCCCATCTGTCTCTTAACACCATCCAGTCCTTCAGCTCCATTCAACCCCTCCCATCTGTCTCTTAACACCATCCAGTCCTTCAGCTCCATTCAACCCCTCCCATCTGTCTCTTAACACCATCCAGTCCTTCAGCTCCATTCAACCCTCCCATCTGTCTCTTAACACCATCCAGTCCTTCAGCTCCATTCAACCCTCCCATCTGTCTCTTAACACCATCCAGTCCTTCAGCTCCATTCAACCCTCCCATCTGTCTCTTAACACCATCCAGTCCTTCAGCTCCATTCAACCCCTCCCATCTGTCTCTTAACACCATCCAGTCCTTCAGCTCCATTCAACCCCTCCCATCTGTCTCTTAACACCATCCAGTCCTTCAGCTCCATTCAACCCCTCCCATCTGTCTCTTAACACCATCCAGTCCTTCAGCTCCATTCAACCCCTCCCATCTGTCTCTTAACACCATCCAGTCCTTCAGCTCCATTCAACCCTCCCATCTGTCTCTTAACACCATCCAGTCCTTCAGCTCCATTCAACCCCTCCCATCTGTCTCTTAACACCATCCAGTCCTTCAGCTCCATTCAACTCCTCCCATCTGTCTCTTAACACCATCCAGTCCTTCAGCTCCATTCAACTCCTCCCATCTGTCTCTTAACACCATCCAGTCCTTCAGCTCCATTAGACTCCTCCCATCTGTCTCTTAACACCATCCAGTCCTTCAGCTCCATTCAACCCTCCCATCTGTCTCTTAACACCATCCAGTCCTTCAGCTCCATTCAACCCCTCCCATCTGTCTCTTAACACCATCCAGTCCTTCAGCTCCATTCAACCCCTCCCATCTGTCTCTTAACACCATCCAGTCCTTCAGCTCCATTCAACTCCTCCCATCTGTCTCTTAACACCATCCAGTCCTTCAGCTCCATTAGACTCCTCCCATCTGTCTCTTAACACCATCCAGTCCTTCAGCTCCATTCAACCCCTCCCATCTGTCTCTTAACACCATCCAGTCCTTCAGCTCCATTAGACTCCTCCCATCTGTCTCTTAACACCATCCAGTCCTTCAGCTCCATTCAACTCCTCCCATCTGTCTCTTAACACCATCCAGTCCTTCAGCTCCATTAGACTCCTCCCATCTGTCTCTTAACACCATCCAGTCCTTCAGCTCCATTCAACCCTCCCATCTGTCTCTTAACACCATCCAGTCCTTCAGCTCCATTAGACTCCTCCCATCTGTCTCTTAACACCATCCAGTCCTTCAGCTCCATTCAACCCCTCCATCTGTCTCTTAACACCATCCAGTCCTTCAGCTCCATTAGACTCCTCCCATCTGTCTCTTAACACCATCCAGTCCTTCAGCTCCATTAGACTCCTCCCATCTGTCTCTTAACACCATCCAGTCCTTCAGCTCCATTAGACTCCTCCCATCTGTCTCTTAACACCATCCAGTCCTTCAGCTCCATTAGACTCCTCCCATCTGTCTCTTAACACCATCCAGTCCTTCAGCTCCATTCAACCCTCCCATCTGTCTCTTAACACCATCCAGTCCTTCAGCTCCATTAGACTCCTCCCATCTGTCTCTTAACACCATCCAGTCCTTCAGCTCCATTAACTCCTCCCATCTGTCTCTTAACACCATCCAGTCCTTCAGCTCCATTAACTCCTCCCATCTGTCTCTTAACACCATCCAGTCCTTCAGCTCCATTAGACTCCTCCCATCTGTCTCTTAACACCATCCAGTCCTTCAGCTCCATTAACTCCTCCCATCTGTCTCTTAACACCATCCAGTCCTTCAGCTCCATTAGACTCCTCCCATCTGTCTCTTAACACCATCCAGTCCTTCAGCTCCATTAGACTCCTCCCATCTGTCTCTTAACACCATCCAGTCCTTCAGCTCCATTAACTCCTCCCATCTATCTCTTAACACCATCCAGTCCTTCAGCTCCATTAACTCCTCCCATCTGTCTCTTAACACCATCCAGTCCTTCAGCTCCATTAGACTCCTCCCATCTGTCTCTTAACACCATCCAGTCCTTCAGCTCCATTAGACTCCTCCCATCTGTCTCTTAACACCATCCAGTCCTTCAGCTCCATTAGACTCCTCCCATCTGTCTCTTAACACCATCCAGTCCTTCAGCTCCATTAGACCCTCCCATCTGTCTCTTAACACCATCCAGTCCTTCAGCTCCATTCAGACCCTCCCATCTGTCTCTTAACACCATCCAGTCCTTCAGCTCCATTCAACCCCTCCCATCTGTCTCTTAACACCATCCAGTCCTTCAGCTCCATTAGACCCTCCCATCTGTCTCTTAACACCATCCAGTCCTTCAGCTCCATTAGACTCCTCCCATCTGTCTCTTAACACCATCCAGTCCTTCAGCTCCATTAGACTCCTCCCATCTGTCTCTTAACACCATCCAGTCCTTCAGCTCCATTCAGACTCCTCCCATCTGTCTCTTAACACCATCCAGTCCTTCAGCTCCATTAGACTCCTCCCATCTGTCTCTTAACACCATCCAGTCCTTCAGCTCCATTAGACTCCTCCCATCTGTCTCTTAACACCATCCAGTCCTTCAGCTCCATTCAACCCCTCCCATCTGTCTCTTAACACCATCCAGTCCTTCAGCTCCATTCAACCCTCCCATCTGTCTCTTAACACCATCCAGTCCTTCAGCTCCATTCAACCCCTCCCATCTGTCTCTTAACACCATCCAGTCCTTCAGCTCCATTCAACCCTCCCATCTGTCTCTTAACACCATCCAGTCCTTCAGCTCCATTCAACCCCTCCCATCTGTCTCTTAACACCATCCAGTCCTTCAGCTCCATTCAACCCCTCCCATCTGTCTCTTAACACCATCCAGTCCTTCAGCTCCATTCAACCCCTCCCATCTGTCTCTTAACACCATCCAGTCCTTCAGCTCCATTAGACTCCTCCCATCTGTCTCTTAACACCATCCAGTCCTTCAGCTCCATTCAACCCCTCCCATCTGTCTCTTAACACCATCCAGTCCTTCAGCTCCATTCAACCCCTCCCATCTGTCTCTTAACACCATCCAGTCCTTCAGCTCCATTCAGACTCCTCCCATCTGTCTCTTAACACCATCCAGTCCTTCAGCTCCATTAACCCCTCCCATCTGTCTCTTAACACCATCCAGTCCTTCAGCTCCATTAACCCTCCCATCTGTCTCTTAACACCATCCAGTCCTTCAGCTCCATTAGACTCCTCCCATCTGTCTCTTAACACCATCCAGTCCTTCAGCTCCATTAGACTCCTCCCATCTGTCTCTTAACACCATCCAGTCCTTCAGCTCCATTCAACCCCTCCCATCTGTCTCTTAACACCATCCAGTCCTTCAGCTCCATTCAACCCCTCCCATCTGTCTCTTAACACCATCCAGTCCTTCAGCTCCATTCAGACTCCTCCCATCTGTCTCTTAACACCATCCAGTCCTTCAGCTCCATTCAACCCTCCCATCTGTCTCTTAACACCATCCAGTCCTTCAGCTCCATTCAGACTCCTCCCATCTGTCTCTTAACACCATCCAGTCCTTCAGCTCCATTCAACTCCTCCCATCTGTCTCTTAACACCATCCAGTCCTTCAGCTCCATTCAACCCCTCCCATCTGTCTCTTAACACCATCCAGTCCTTCAGCTCCATTAGACTCCTCCCATCTGTCTCTTAACACCATCCAGTCCTTCAGCTCCATTAGACTCCTCCCATCTGTCTCTTAACACCATCCAGTCCTTCAGCTCCATTAGACTCCTCCCATCTGTCTCTTAACACCATCCAGTCCTTCAGCTCCATTCAGACTCCTCCCATCTGTCTCTTAACACCATCCAGTCCTTCAGCTCCATTCAACCCCTCCATCTGTCTCTTAACACCATCCAGTCCTTCAGCTCCATTAACCCCTCCCATCTGTCTCTTAACACCATCCAGTCCTTCAGCTCCATTAGACCCCTCCCATCTGTCTCTTAACACCATCCAGTCCTTCAGCTCCATTCAGACCCCTCCCATCTGTCTCTTAACACCATCCAGTCCTTCAGCTCCATTCAACCCCTCCCATCTGTCTCTTAACACCATCCAGTCCTTCAGCTCCATTCAGACCCCTCCCATCTGTCTCTTAACACCATCCAGTCCTTCAGCTCCATTAACCCTCCCATCTGTCTCTTAACACCATCCAGTCCTTCAGCTCCATTCAACTCCTCCCATCTGTCTCTTAACACCATCCAGTCCTTCAGCTCCATTAGACTCCTCCCATCTGTCTCTTAACACCATCCAGTCCTTCAGCTCCATTCAGACTCCTCCCATCTGTCTCTTAACACCATCCAGTCCTTCAGCTCCATTCAGACCCCTCCCATCTGTCTCTTAACACCATCCAGTCCTTCAGCTCCATTCAGACTCCTCCCATCTCTGTCTCTTAACACCATCCAGTCCTTCAGCTCCATTCAGCTCCTCCCATCTGTCTCTTAACACCATCCAGTCCCAGCTCCATTAGACTCCTCCCATATATCTCTTAACACCATCCAGTCCTTCAGCTCCATTAGACTCCTCCCATCTGTCTCTTAACACCATCCAGTCCCAGCTCCATTAGACTCCTCCCATCTGTCTCTTAACACCATCCAGTCCTTCAGCTCCATTAGACTCCTCCCATCTGTCTCTTAACACCATCCAGTCCTTCAGCTCCATTAGACTCCTCCCATCTGTCTCTTAACACCATCCAGTCCTTCAGCTCCATTAGACCCTCCCATCTGTCTCTTAACACCATCCAGTCCTTCAGCTCCATTAGACTCCTCCCATCTGTCTCTTAACACCATCCAGTCCTTCAGCTCCATTCAGCCCCTCCCATCTGTCTCTCAACACCATCCAGTCCTTCAGCTCCATTAGACTCCTCCCATCTGTCTCTTAACACCATCCAGTCCCTTCAGCTCCATTAGACTCCTCCCATCTGTCTCTTAACACCATCCAGTCCTTCAGCTCCATTAGACTCCTCCCATCTGTCTCTTAACACCATCCAGTCCTTCAGCTCCATTAGACTCCTCCCATCTGTCTCTTAACACCATCCAGTCCTTCAGCTCCATTAGACTCCTCCCATCTGTCTCTTAACACCATCCAGTCCTTCAGCTCCATTAGACTCCTCCCATCTGTCTCTTAACACCATCCAGTCCTTCAGCTCCATTAGACTCCTCCCATCTGTCTCTTAACACCATCCAGTCCTTCAGCTCCATTAGACTCCTCCCATCTGTCTCTTAACACCATCCAGTCCTTCAGCTCCATTAGACTCCTCCCATCTGTCTCTTAACACCATCCAGTCCTTCAGCTCCATTAGACTCCTCCCATCTGTCTCTTAACACCATCCAGTCCTTCAGCTCCATTAGACTCCTCCCATCTGTCTCTTAACACCATCCAGTCCAGTCCTTCAGCTCCATTCAGTCCCCCTCCCATCTGTCTCTTAACACCATCCAGTCCTTCAGCTCCATTCAACTCCCTCCCATCTGTCTCTTAACACCATCCAGTCCTTCAGCTCCATTCAACCCTCCCATCTGTCTCTTAACACCATCCCATCCTTCAGCTCCATTAGACTCCTCCCATCTGTCTCTTAACACCATCCAGTCCTTCAGCTCCATTCAACCCCTCCCATCTGTCTCTTAACACCATCCAGTCCTTCAGCTCCATTCAACCCCTCCCATCTGTCTCTTAACACCATCCCATCCTTCAGCTCCATTAGACTCCTCCCATCTGTCTCTTAACACCATCCAGTCCTTCAGCTCCATTAGACTCCTCCCATCTGTCTCTTAACACCATCCAGTCCTTCAGCTCCATCTCCTCCCATCTGTCTCTTAACACCATCCAGTCCTTCAGCTCCATTAGACTCCTCCCATCTGTCTCTTAACACCATCCAGTCCTTCAGCTCCATTAGACTCCTCCCATCTGTCTCTTAACACCATCCCATCCTTCAGCTCCATTAGACTCCTCCCATCTGTCTCTTCCAGTCTTCAGCTCCATTAACCCCTCCCATCTGTCTCTTAACACCATCCAGTCCTTCAGCTCCATTAGACTCCTCCCATCTGTCTCTTAACACCATCCAGTCCTTCAGCTCCATTAGACTCCTCCCATCTGTCTCTTAACACCATCCAGTCCTTCAGCTCCATTAGACTCCTCCCATCTGTCTCTTAACACCATCCAGTCCTTCAGCTCCATTAGACCCCTCCCATCTGTCTCTTAACACCATCCAGTCCTTCAGCTCCATTAGACTCCTCCCATCTGTCTCTTAACACCATCCAGTCCTTCAGCTCCATTAGACTCCTCCCATCTGTCTCTTAACACCATCCAGTCCTTCAGCTCCATTAGACTCCTCCCATCTGTCTCTTAACACCATCCAGTCCTTCAGCTCCATTAGACTCCTCCCATCTGTCTCTTAACACCATCCAGTCCTTCAGCTCCATTAGACTCCTCCCATCTGTCTCTTAACACCATCCAGTCCTTCAGCTCCATTCAACCCCTCCATCTGTCTCTTAACACCATCCAGTCCTTCAGCTCCATTAGACTCCTCCCATCTGTCTCTTAACACCATCCAGTCCTTCAGCTCCATTAGACTCCTCCCATCTGTCTCTTAACACCATCCAGTCCTTCAGCCCATCAGTCTCTTAACACCATCCAGTCCTTCAGCTCCACTCCTCCCATCTGTCTCTTAACACCATCCAGTCCTTCAGCTCCATTAGACTCCTCCCATCTGTCTCTTAACACCATCCAGTCCTTCAGCTCCATTAGACTCCTCCCATCTGTCTCTTAACACCATCCAGTCCTTCAGCTCCATTAGACTCCTCCCATCTGTCTCTTAACACCATCCAGTCCTTCAGCTCCATTCAACCCTCCCATCTATCTCTGACTCCTCCCATCTGTCTCTTAACACCATCCAGTCCTTCAGCTCCATTCAGACTCCTCCCATCTGTCTCTTAACACCATCCAGTCCTTCAGCTCCATTCAACTCCTCCCATCTGTCTCTTAACACCATCCAGTCCTTCAGCTCCATTAGACTCCTCCCATCTGTCTCTTAACACCATCCAGTCCTTCAGCTCCATTAGACCCCATCTGTCTCTTAACACCATCCAGTCCTTCAGCTCCATTAGACTCCTCCCATCTGTCTCTTAACACCATCCAGTCCTTCAGCTCCATTCAACTCCTCCCATCTGTCTCTTAACACCATCCAGTCCTTCAGCTCCATTAGACCCTCCCATCTGTCTCTTAACACCATCCAGTCCTTCAGCTCCATTAGACTCCTCCCATCTGTCTCTTAACACCATCCAGTCCTTCAGCTCCATTCAACTCCTCCCATCTGTCTCTTAACACCATCCAGTCCTTCAGCTCCATTCAGACCCCTCCCATCTGTCTCTTAACACCATCCAGTCCTTCAGCTCCATTAACTCCTCCCATCTGTCTCTTAACACCATCCAGTCCTTCAGCTCCATTCAGCCCCTCCCATCTGTCTCTTAACACCATCCAGTCCTTCAGCTCCATTAGACTCCTCCCATCTGTCTCTTAACACCATCCAGTCCTTCAGCTCCATTAGACTCCTCCCATCTGTCTCTTAACACCATCCAGTCCTTCAGCTCCATTAGACTCCTCCCATCTGTCTCTTAACACCATCCAGTCCTTCAGCTCCATTAGACTCCTCCCATCTGTCTCTTAACACCATCCAGTCCTTCAGCTCCATTAGAAACACCATCCAGTCCTTCAGCTCCATTAGACTCCTCCCATCTGTCTCTTAACACCATCCAGTCCTTCAGCTCCATTAGACATCTGTCTCTTAACACCATCCAGTTAGCTCCACTCCTCCCATCTGTCTCTTAACACCATCCAGTCCTTCAGCTCCATTAGACTCCTCCCATCTGTCTCTTAACACCATCCAGTCCTTCAGCTCCATATTGGATTTCTATTTGCCATATATTTTTCAACTGTGCTGTGATGTTTCACAAATTTTCTGAACCTTTCTATTCTCATTTTTTCTAGAGATTGTAAATTGGAAAAAAATATATATATATTTTTTACCTCTTTTTTGCGCCAATTTGTGGTATCGAAATGTTTTTTAGTAGCTACTATCTTGTCTCATCGCTACACCTCCCGTACGGGCTCGGGAGAGACGAAGGTTGAAAGTCATGCGTCCTCCGATACACAATCCAACCAAGCTGCACTGCTTCTTAACACAGCGCGCATCCAACCCGGAAGCCAGCCGCACCAATGTGTCAGAGGAAACACCGTGCACCTGGCAACCTTGGTTAGCGTGCACTGAGCCCGGCCCGCCACAGGAGTCGCTGGTGCGCGATGAGACAAGGAGACAAGGACATCCCTACCGGCCAACCCCTCCCTAACCCGGATGACGCTAGGCCAATTGTGCATCGCCCCACGGACCTCCTGGTCGCGGCCGGTTACGACAGAGCCTGGGCGCGAACGCAGAGTCTCTGGTCACACAGCTGGCACTGCAGTACAGCGCCCTTAACCACTGTTTCAGATCACCCAGTAGTGCCGTCTGCAGAGTTCGCTCCGGGTAAATGTTGCAAATCTTCAGCCCTTCCTGAACCTGCGACCAGAAACAAGCTACATATGGACAGTATTAAAACAAAAAAATCGAATGATTCAGACTCTTCGCAGCAAAATCAGCAGAGCTGAGAAGAGCCCGAATCACCCATGTAAATAACATTCTATTGGTTGCAAGAATTTTGTATTATAATTGAAAGAGAAAAAAAATCGGCGTGGTTTTCCGTTATCCATGTGCCATGGAATCGGTACGGCAACAATCTCTTCCCAACTGTTTTGTAATCTATATGACACACACGGCAATTATTCGGTCCTTAAAATGAAACTGATACACTTTTTATTTTATTTATCACAATTTTCTTTCCAAAGGTTGTTGAGACAGAGGACAGGCTGTACTGTAAAAGTGTCTGTCCGACAGTCAGCCAGCTTCTGACGTTCAGGGCTTTTCACAAAAAAAGATTTAGCTGTAACTCTCAGAATGTAGAGAGGAATGCAGCATCCTGTGTGTGTGTGTGTGTGTGTGTGGGAGTGTGTGTGGGAGTGTTTACGTAAGTAGTGTGTGTGTGTCTCTGATAGAGTACAGCTGTGTTGTGCTGTGGTCTTGAGAGTTTCTCCCACAGGTCTTCAGTGAGACGGTTCTGTCTTTCCGTGTGTTTGTGTGTGTTTGTGTGTGTTTGCGTGTGTGTGTGTGTGTGTGTGTGTGTGTGTGTGTGTGTGTGTGTGTGTGTGTGTGTGTGTGTGTGTGTGTGTGTGTGTGTGTGTGTGTGTGTGTGTGTGTGTGTGTGTGTGTGTGTGTGTGTGTGTGTGTGTGTGCAGTGTGAGTGTGCGTGACGCCGTTCTGTCTTTCCTTTCACAGAAAGTTCGTCGCACAGTTTGATCCTGAGACACGATGAATTACTTTACACCACAGACTGACTGAGACAATGTTCTCTCAGATAAATGACATCTCTCTGCACTGAGACAATGTACTCTCAGATAAATGACATCTCTCTGCACTGAGACAATGTACTATCAGATAAAATACATCTCTCTGCACTGAGACAATGTTCTCTCAGATAAATGACATCTCTCTGCATTGAGACAATGTACTCTCAGATAAAATACATCTCTCTGCATTGAGACAATGTACTCTCAGATAAATGACATCTCCCTGCATTGAGACAATGTACTCTCAGATAAAATACATCTCTCTGCATTGAGACAATGTACTCTCAGATAAAATACATCTCTCTGCATTGAGACAATGTACTCTCAGATAAATGACATCTCCCTGCATTGAGACAATGTACTCTCAGATAAAATACATCTCTCTGCATTGAGACAATGTACTCTCAGATAAAATACATCTCCCTGCACTGAGACAATGTACTCTCAGATAAAATACATCTCTCTGCATTGAGACAATGTACTCTCAGATAAAATACATCTCCCTGCACTGAGACAATGTACTCTCAGATAAAATACATCTCCCTGCACTGAGACAATGTACTCTCAGATAAAATACATCTCTCTGCATTGAGACAATGTACTCTCAGATAAAATACATCTCCCTGCACTGAGACAATGTACTCTCAGATAAAATACATCTCCCTGCACTGAGACAATGTACTCTCAGATAAAATACATCTCTCTGCACTGAGACAATGTACTCTCAGATAAAATACATCTCCCTGCACTGAGACAATGTACTCTCAGATAAAATACATCTCTCTGCACCGAGACAATGTACTATCAGATAAAATACATCTCCCTGCACTGAGACAATGTACTCTCAGATAAATGACATCTCCCTGCATTGAGACAATGTACTCTCAGATAAAATACATCTCCCTGCACTGAGACAATGTACTCTCAGATAAAATACATCTCTCTGCACTGAGACAATGTACTCTCAGATAAAATACATCTCTCTGCATTGAGACAATGTACTCTCAGATAAATGACATCTCCCTGCATTGAGACAATGTACTCTCAGATAAAATACATCTCCCTGCACTGAGACAATGTACTCTCAGATAAAATACATCTCTCTGCATTGAGACAATGTACTCTCAGATAAATGACATCTCCCTGCACTGAGACAATGTACTGTAAGACATAATTAGCGTTGCAAAGGGAGGGTATATTACTGGAAACTTTCAACATGGACCAGTAAACTACCAGAACATTGGGATTCTTTCAAGGATTTTATGTAATCTATCAAAAGACTGACCGAAAAGACAGAATACACCACATGAGAAATGACAGCTACTGTGACTATATATACCCTCTGCAATTAAGACTAAATATACCCCTGATAAATAAGACATCTATACCCTGCAATTAGACTATATATACCCTGGGATAAAATACATCTCCCTGCATTGACACCCTGGGTAATTAAGACTAAATATACCCCTGGACAATTAAGACTATATACACCCCTGGGTAATTAAGACTAAATATACCCTGGGATTAAGACTAAATATACCCCTGGGACAATGTAAGACTATATACACCCCTGGGTAATTAAGACTATATATACCCCTGGGTAATTAAGACTATATATACCCCTGGGTAATTAAGACTATATACACCCCTGCAATTGAGACAAATGTACCCCTGGGTAATTAAGATATATCTCCCCTGCAATTAAGACTAATATACCCTGGGTAATTAAGACTAAATATACCCCTGCATTGAGACAATTAAGATAAATGACACCCCTGGGTAATTAAGACAAATGTACCCTGGGTAATAAGACTATATATACTCCCTGCATTGAAGACTAATGTACTCTCCTGGATAAACTATATATACCCCTGCATAATGAAGACTAATATACCCTGGGTAATGAAGACATATATACCCCATGAGACAATGTAATTAAGACTAAATATACCCCTGGGTAATTAAGACTAAATATACCCCTGGGTAATTAAGACTATATATACCCCTGGGTAATTAAGACTAAATATACCCCTGCATTAAGACAATTACACCCCTGATAAAAGACTAAATCTACCCTGGGTAATTAAGACTATATATACCCTGGGAATTAAGATAAATATCCCCTGGGTAATTAAGACTAATTACACCCCTGGGTAATTAAGACTAAATATACCCCTGGGTAATTAAGACTAATTACACCCCTGGGTAATTAAGACTAAATATACCCCTGGGTAATTAAGACTATATATACCCCTGGGTAATTAAGACTATATACACCCCTGGGTAATTAAGACTAAATATACCCTGGGTAATTAAGACTAAATATACCCCTGGGTAATTAAGACTATATATACCCCTGGGTAATTAAGACTAAATATACCCCTGGGTAATTAAGACTATATATACCCCTGGGTAATTAAGACTATATACACCCCTGGGTAATTAAGACTAAATATACCCCTGGGTAATTAAGACTAAATATACCCCTGGGTAATTAAGACTATATATACCCCTGGGTAATTAAGACTAATTACACCCCTGGGTAATTAAGACTAAATATACCCCTGGGTAATTAAGACTATATATACCCCTGGGTAATTAAGACTAATTACACCCCTGGGTAATTAAGACTAAATATACCCCTGGGTAATTAAGACTATATATACCCCTGGGTAATTAAGACTATATATACCCCTGGGTAATTAAGACTATATATACCCCTGGGTAATTAAGACTATATATACCCCTGGGTAATTAAGACTATATATACCCCTGGGTAATTAAGACTAAATATACCCCTGGGTAATTAAGACTATATACACCCCTGGGTAATTAAGACTAAATATACCCCTGGGTAATTAAGACTATATATACCCCTGGGTAATTAAGACTAAATATACCCCTGGGTAATGAAGACTATATATACCCCTGGGTAATTAAGACTAAATATACCCCTGGGTAATTAAGACTATATATACCCCTGGGTAATGAAGACTATATATACCCCTGGGTAATTAAGACTAAATATACCCCTGGGTAATTAAGACTATATATACCCCTGGGTAATTAAGACTAAATATACCCCTGGGTAATGAAGACTATATATACCCCTGGGTAATGAAGACTATATATACCCCTGGGTAATGAAGACTATATATACCCCTGGGTAATTAAGACTAAATATACCCCTGGGTAATTAAGACTATATACACCCCTGGGTAATTAAGACTATATACACCCCTGGGTAATGAAGACTATATATACCCCTGGGTAATTAAGACTATATATACCCCTGGGTAATGAAGACTATATATACCCCTGGGTAATGAAGACTATATACACCCCTGGGTAATGAAGACTATATACCCCCCTGGGTAATGAAGACTATATATACCCCTGGGTAATGAAGACTATATACACCCCTGGGTAATTAAGACTATATATACCCCTGGGTAATGAAGACTAAATATACCCCTGGGTAATGAAGACTATATATACCCCTGGGTAATGAAGACTATATATACCCCTGGGTAATTAAGACTAATTATACCCCTGGGTAATGAAGACTAATTATACCCCTGGGTAATGAAGACTATATACACCACTGGGTAATTAAGACTATATACACCCCTGGGTAATTAAGACTAAATATACCCCTGGGTAATTAAGACTATATATACCCCTGGGTAATGAAGACTAAATATACCCCTGGGTAATTAAGACTATATACACCCCTGGGTAATTAAGACTAAATATACCCCTGGGTAATTAAGACTATATATACCCCTGGGTAATGAAGACTAAATATACCCCTGGGTAATTAAGACTATATACACCCCTGGGTAATGAAGACTATATACACCACTGGGTAATTAAGACTATATACACCCCTGGGTAATTAAGACTATATACACCCCTGGGTAATTAAGACTACATACACCCCTGGATAATGAAGACTATATACCCCTGGGTAATGAAGACTAAATATACCCCTGGGTAATTAAGACTATATACACCCCTGGGTAATTAAGACTATATATACCCCTGGGTAATGAAGACTATATATACCCCTGGGTAATGAAGACTATATATACCCCTGGGTAATGAAGACTATATATACCCCTGGGTAATGAAGACTATATATACCCCTGGGTAATTAAGACTAAATATACCCCTGGGTAATTAAGACTATATACACCCCTGGGTAATTAAGACTAAATATACCCCTGGGTAATGAAGACTAAATTACACCCCTGTGTAATTAAGACTATATATACCCCTGGGTAATGAATACTAAATATACCCCTGGGTAATGAAGACTAAATTACACCCCTGTGTAATTAAGACTATATACACCCCTGGGTAATGAAGACTAAATTAAGTGTTTGATCTGTCAAAAACCTACATGTGGTGTACTGACTGAAGGAAGCCATAATGACTGAAATGTCAATATATTTATACTGGAAAACAAATCAGCCAAGATTTCCCTCTTCTTCTTTTGAAGAGAACCGCAAATAGCCTTGCCATCGTCTTCTACAGTGGAGAAATGTGTACCGTAGAAACTGTACTGTACTGTCAAAATGGCTGCCGACCACGTGTCACACCAGATCACTGTTTCCCTTTAGGTACATGAGTCTCAACAACACACGTATCATCAACTCAACTCTCCTGTCTTCCTCTGTAGTCTGGAGTGATACACTGTACACCCGTCTGAACAAGTCTCGTCATAATAACCCTCTGACAGAGTTACGGCCTAACCTCACCTCTCAGGTCAACCTGTCACGCAGGCAGCCAGCCAGGCACGCAACAGCAGGCAGGCAGCACGCCTGGATTCAAACATAGTTCGTAATCATTTCAAATACCGTTTTTTTTTATGCTTGATTGAGCTTGCCTGTTGCACTAAACCCTATGTCATTGTGGAAAAAGTACAAACCCCACCCATCGGCACTCCAAGCAAACTTCAAAGTATCTGAAAGATGTTGAATAGTATTTGAACCCAGGTCCAAAACAGGCTGTATTCCTGGCTGTGTTCCTGGCTGTGTTCCTGGCTGTGTTCCTGGCTGTGTTCCTGGCTGTGTTCCTGGCTGTGTTCCTGGCTGTGTTCCTGGCTGTGTTCCTGGCTGTGTTCCTGGCTGTGTTCCTGGCTGTGTTCCTGGCAGTGTTCCTGGCTGTGTTCCTGGCTGTATTCCTGGCAGTGTTCCTGGCTGTATTCCTGGCTGTGTTCCTGGCTGTGTTCCTGGCTGTGTTCCTGGCTGTGTTCCTGGCTGTGTTCCTGGCTGTGTGCTCCTGTTTTCCATGTCAATAACAACCTGCCTGCAATGTGACTAAGATAGTTACAACCTCTCATACCCTACCTCTCTTTCTGTCTTCCTTCTCATACCCTACCTCTCTCTCTGTCTTCCTTCTCATACCCTACCTCTCTCTCTGTCTTCCTTCTCATACCCTACCTCTCTCTCTGTCTTCCTTCTCATACCCTACCTCTCTCTCTGTCTTCCTTCTCATACCCTACCTCTCTCTCTGTCTTCCTTCTCATACCCTACCTCTCTCTCTGTCTTCCTTCTCATACCCTACCTCTGTCTGTCTGTCTGTCTGTCTGTCTGTCTGTCTGTCTGTCTGTCTGTCTGTCTGTCTGTCTGTCTGTCTGTCTGTCTGTCTGTCTGTCTGTCTGTCTGTCTGTCTGTCTGTCTGTCTGTCTGTCTGTCTGTCTGTCTGTCTGTCTCTGTCTCTCTCTCTCTCTCTCTCTCTCTCTCTCTCTCTCTCTCTCTCTCTCTCTCTCTCTCTCTCTCTCTCTCTCTCTCTCTCTCTCTCTCTCTCTCTCTCTCTCTCTCTCTCTCTCTCTCTCTCTCTCTCTCTCTCTCCCTCTCCTCTCTCTCTCTCTCTCTCCCTGTCTGTCTCTTTCTCTTTCTCTCTCTCTCTCTCCCCCCTCTCTGTCTCTCTCTCTCTCTCTCCCTCTGTCTCTCTCTTTCCCTCTGTCTCTCTCTCTCCCTCTCTCTGTCTCACCTCTCATACCAATCTCTCCCATAACACCCTGAATGAAAGGTGAGGGCTAAACTAGTGCAGTCAGAGTCAGTGAGAGAGCGTGCACGTGCACATGCACACCTGTTGCTCTCTATGCATATCAGTGTAAAGACGTGGTTCACACAGGGTTCACAGCTGGTATGGATGGTATCACTATGATCAGTATTAGGCCCCCAACACACAACAACAGCTGTTAACTGTACAGAGTAGATAGAGGACCAAATGGAACTCTATTCCCTCTATAGAGCACTACTTTCAACATGAGCCCTATATAGAGCACTACTTTCAACATCAGTCCTATATAGTGCACTACTTTCAACATGAGCCCTATATAGAGCACTACTTTCAACATGAGCCCTATATAGCCCTCTATAGTGCACTACTTTCAACATGAGCCCTACATAGAGCACTACTTTCAACACGAGCCCTATATAGAGCACTACTTTCAACATGAGCCCTATATAGTGCACCACATTCAACATGAGCCCTATATAGAGCACTACTTTCAACATGAGCCCTATATAGAGCACTACTTTCAACATGAGCCCTATATAGTGCACTACTTTCAAAATGAGCCCTATATAGTGCACTACTTTCAACATGAGCCCTACATAGAGCACTACTTTCAACATGAGCCCTATATAGCCCTATATAGTGCATAACTTTCAACATGAGCCCTCTATAGAGCACTACTTTCAACATGAGCCCTCTATAGTGCACTACTTTCAACATGAGCCCTATATAGTGCACTACTTTCAACATGAGCCCTTTATAGGGACTAACACTATAAGGACTAGGGTGCCACTTGGGCCCAGAGTACAGATTACTGAACGTGCTGTCCTGCCCCTGTTCCTCTTTCCGTTCAGACATGACCCCTCCCCCCCGTCTCATTCAGGGAACTGGAAAAGTGTTTACGGCTCTTCTGTTGACAAGAACCTCAGCGTCTGTCCTAGAACAACCCATCGGCCCCTTCCTCACCCCTTCCTCCGAAAAACCTCCCTCCCTCTCACTTAATGAACCCTGAACCCTCCCTGCCTCCCTGCTCCTGGCAACAATTTGCACAGAGTACAACCAGAAGCGCCTCTAGCCTTTCGGGGGCCGGAAGTAAGATATAGGGGCGGGGCCTACCCACCTCACGTGCAAAACACTCTAACCTCTCACTCTAACCACTAGGCTACCTGCTGGTTACTGGCCCAACTCTCTAACCACTAGTCTACCTGCTGGTTACTGGCCCAACGCTCTAACCACTAGTCTACCTGCTGGTTACTGGCCCAACTCTCTAACCACTAGTCTACCTGCTGGTTACTGGCCCAACGCTCAAACCACAAGGCTACCTGCTGGTTACTAGTCCAACACTCTAACCACTAGTCTACCTGCTGGTTACTGGCCCAACACTCTAACCACTAGGCTACCTGCTGGTTACTGGCCCAACACTCTAACCACTAGGCTACCTGCTGGTTACTAGTCCAACGCTCTAACCACTAGACTACCTGCTGGTTACTGGCCCAACACTCTAACCACTAGGCTACCTGCTGGTTACTAGTCCAACGCTCTAACCACTAGACTACCTGCTGGTTACTGGCCCAACACTCTAACCACTAGGCTACCTGCTGGTTACTAGTCCAACTCTCTAACCACTAGACTACCTGCTGGTTACTGGCCCAACACTCTAACCACTAGACTACCTGCTGGTTACTGGCCCAACTCTCTAACCACTAGTCTACCTGCTGGTTACTAGTCCAACACTCTAACCACTAGACTACCTGCTGGTTACTAGTCCAACACTCTAACCACTAGGCTACCTGCTGGTTACTAGTCCAACACTCTAACCACTAGACTACCTGCTGGTTACTAGTCCAACACTCTAACCACTAGTCTACCTGCTGGTTACTAGTCCAACACTCTAACCACTAGGCTACCTGCTGGTTACTAGTCCAACACTCTAACCACTAGACTACCTGCTGGTTACTAGTCCAACACTCTAACCACTAGGCTACCTGCTGGTTACTAGTCCAACACTCTAACCACTAGACTACCTGCTGGTTACTAGTCCAACACTCTAACCACTAGTCTACCTGCTGGTTACTAGTCCAACACTCTAACCACTAGTCTACCTGCTGGTTACTAGTCCAACACTCTAACCACTAGTCTACCTGCTGGTTACTAGTCCAACACTCTAACCACTAGACTACCTGTCACCCTAAAAATCAATGGGGGTCCCCTGGAGGTCAGGGCCCCTGGGCACATCATTTGATGATGAATTACCTCACCTGGTAATGTAGAAATGTTATCTGACACATGGGCTAATTGATTGAAATTGCACCTTGTGTATTTGTAGATACTGTAGGCAGAGGAGCTACTGACCGGAACATGGCATGACATCACAATGAAACCAGTAGTAGTTCTGGAACAGTGTTCTAGAATGTTTATAGTGTTCTAGAATGTTTATCAGAGTTCCAAACTAGAACAGAACAACGAGATACAAACAGGGAAGCATTGGAACTGTGCCCCAAATGGCACCCTACGCCCTTATATAGCGCACTACTTTTGACCACGGTAGTGCGCTACAAAGAGAACGGGGGGTTCTATTTGGGACTACGCGCTCTGCTCAAAAGTAGTGCACTGTGTAGGGTTTAGGGTGTCATCTGGGACTCAACCATGAACAGTCCGTGTGTCTGGTCTAGCTAGCCTCAACGTGTGGTGGTGTGCTGTGTTCCTCTCTATAGTAAACAGAGACCGGTAGAAACCTGTCTGGGACACGAAGGTCACAAACACTACAGCTATCAAGGAACACTGAACAACACAGATCTTCCCATTGATTGTGCTAAATGGGAGAATAGAGGCAACAGGTAACCAGATCGCTTATGAAACCAGCAGTTTGACACAAAATGGTGGTCGAAAAAGAGATAGAGACCCTAGATTTCTATGAGAGAGATAATAGACCCACGGATACTGTATGAATACAGTAGTTTGACACAAAATGGTGGTCGAAAAAGAGATAGAGACCCTAGATTTCTATGAGAGAGATAATAGACCCACGGATACTGTATGAATACAGTAGTTTGACACAAAATGGTGGTCAAAAAGAGATAGAGATCCTATATTTCTACGAGAGAGATAATAGACCCACGGATACAGTATGAATTCAGTAGTTTGACATAAAATGTTGGTTATCAAACGCAGCAACTGTCAAAACAAGCCTTGAGACCACCTGTAAGGCAGTACGGCTGGGTGATTCCATAGCTGGCTGCCTTTACAACCCTTTGTCTAAAAGAAAGGCCAGGAACTCGTCTCAGAACACATCGACAGGATCCAACGGCAACTAAATAGCAGGGTAGGCCGTCATTGTAAAGGGTAGGCCGTCATTGTAAAGGGTAGGCCGTCATTGTAAAGGGTAGGCAGTCATTGTAAAGGGTAGGCCGTCATTGTAAAGGGTAGGCCGTCATTGTAAAGGGTAGGCCGTCATTGTAAAGGGTAGGCCGTCATTGTAAATTAAATAAGAATTTGGTCTTAACTTATTTGCCTAGTTAAAAAATAAACAAATAAAATTGATTTTGTTAGTTCGACAAAGTTGAAATAAAAAATAGCAGCGATATTTCGAACGGGAGTCCCTGGTGGGAGACAGGACAGAACATGTTCGTTCCATCCCAACAGTAGCACACGGGATTCAACTAAATAAGGGTTTGATGAGCTGATTAGTTGAATCAGGTGTGTTAGTGTTGGACTGGAACAAAAAGAAAAGAGCATTACTGTCTGTGTTAACCAGGGCTGTAAGTCTCTCCCTCACCGGCAGCACAGATGGCTCCTTTCATTTAGTCAGCGCTGCCCTCTGGTGGCGATGATGTGTATTTACACCCCACTACCAAAACACAATGACTTCGTTCATTTAGTCAGCGCTGCCCTCTGGTGGCGATGATGTGTATTTACACCCCACTACCAAAACACAATGACTTCTTTCATTTAGTCAGCGCTGCCCTCTGGTGGCAATGATGTGTATTTACACCCCACTACCAAAACACAATGGCTTCTTTCATTTAGTCAGCGCTGCCCTCTGGTGGCGATGATGTGTATTTACAATGGCACAGATTTTTTTATTTTTAAAATCTTTATTTAACCTTTATTTAACTAGGCAAGTCAGTTAAGAACAAATTCTTATTTTCAATGACGGCCTAGGAACAGTGGGTTACCTGCCAGTTCAGGGGCAGAACGACAGATTTGTACCTTGTCAGCTCAGGGATTTGAATTTGCAACCTTCCAGTTACTAGTCCACCGCTCCAACCTCTAGTCTACCTGCCGCCCCTCCACTCTAACCACTAGTCTACCTGCCGCCCCTCCACTCTAACCACTAGGCTACCCTGCCGCCCCTCCACTCTAACCACTAGTCTACCTGCCGCCCCTCCACTCTAACCACTAGTCTACCCTGCCGCCCCTCCACTCTAACCACTAGTCTACCCTGCCGTCCCTCCACTCTAACCACTAGTCTACCCTGCCTCCCCTCCACTCTAACCACTAGTCTACCCTGCCGTCCCTCCACTCTAACCACTAGTCTAACTCTAACCACTAGTCTACCCTGCCGCCCCTCCACTCTAACCACTAGTCTACCCTGCCGCCCCTCCACTCTAACCACTAGTCTACCCTGCCGCCCCTCCACTCTAACCACTAGTCTACCCTGCCGCCCCTCCACTCTAACCACTAGTCTACCCTGCCGCCCCTCCACCCCTCCACTCTAACCACTAGTCTCTAACCACTAGTCTACCCTGCCGCCCTCCACTTTAACCACTAGTCTACCCTGCCCTGCCGCCCCTCCACTCTAACCACTAGTCTACCTGCCACTAGTCCCTCCACCCTTT
>NW_025746203.1:50000-67500 GCF_021184085.1 Oncorhynchus gorbuscha | reverse complement strand
TCTCTAGTCTCCCTCTCTCTCTCTCTAGTCTCCCTCTCTCTCTCTCTAGTCTCCCTCTCTCTCTCTCTAGTCTCTCTCTCTCTAGTCTCTCTCACTCCCTCTCACTCTCTAGTCTCTCTCTCTAGTCTCTCTCTCTCTAGTCTCCCTCTCTCTCTCTAGTCTCCCTCTCTCTCTCTCTAGTCTCCCTCTCTCTCTAGTCTCCCTCTCTCTCTCTAGTCTCCCTCTCTCTCTCTCTAGTCTCCCTCTCTCTCTCTCTAGTCTCCCTCTCTCTCTCTCTAGTCTCCCTCTCTCTCTCTCTAGTCTCCCTCTCTCTCTCTCTAGTCTCCCTCTCTCTCTCTAGTCTCTCTCACTCCCTCTCGCTCTCTAGTCTCTCTCTCTCTAGTCTCCCCCTCTCTCTCTATCTCTCTCTTGTCTCTCGCTAGTCTCGCTTTCTCTCTGGTCTCTCTCTCTCTCTCTAGTCTCTCTCTCTCTGTCTAGTCTCTCTCTCTCTCTAGTCTCTCTCTCTCTGTCTAGTCTCTCTCTCCATAGTCTCGCTCTCTCTGTATGTCTGTCTACCTGCTTCCTCTACATAACAGACTGTATGTCTGTCTACCTGCTTCCTCTACATAACAGACTGTATGTCTGTCTACCTGCTTCCTCTACATAACAGACTGTATGTCTACCTGCTTCATCTAGATAACAGACTGTATTGTATGTGTACCTGCTTCCTCTAGATAACAGACTATATGTCTGTCTACCTGCTTCCTCTACAGAACAGACTGTATGTCTGTCTACCTGCTTCCTCTACATAACAGACTGTATGTCTGTCTACCTGCTTCCTCTAGATAACAGACTGTATGTCTGTCTACCTGCTTCCTCTACATAACAGACTGTATGTCTGTCGACCTGCTTCCTCTACATAACAGACTGTATGTCTACCTGCTTCATCTAGATAACAGACTGTATGTGTACCTGCTTCCTCTAGATAACAGACTATATGTCTGTCTACCTGCTTCCTCTACAGAACAGACTGTATGTCTGTCTACCTGCTTCCTCTACATAACAGACTGTATGTCTGTCTACCTGCTTCCTCTAGATAACAGACTGTATGTCTGTCTACCTGCTTCCTCTACATAACAGACTGTATGTCTGTCGACCTGCTTCCTATAGATAACAGACTGTATGTCTACCTGCTTTCACTAGATAACAGACTGTATGTCTGTCTACCTGCTTCCTCTAGATAACAGACTGTATGTTTGTCTACCTGCTTCCTCTAGATAACAGACTGTATGTCTGTCTACCTGCTTCCTCTACAGAACAGACTGTATGTCTGTCTACCTGCTTCCTCTAGATAACAGACTGTATGTTTGTCTACCTGCTTCCTCTAGATAACAGACTGTATGTCTGTCGACCTGCTTCCTATAGATAACAGACTGTATGTCTACCTGCTTTCACTAGATAACAGACTGTATGTCTGTCTACCTGCTTCCTCTAGATAACAGACTGTATGTTTGTCTACCTGCTTCCTCTAGATAACAGACTGTATGTCTGTCTACCTGCTTCCTCTACAGAACAGACTGTATGTCTGTCTACCTGCTTCCTCTAGATAACATGGAGATTAGGTTTGAGCAGTAGGAATCAGTGGAGGCTGGTTGGAGGAGCTATAGGAGGACGGGCTCATTGTAATGGCTGGAATGGCATAAAAGGAACGGAGTCAAACGTGGTTTCCATATGTTTGACATGTTTTATAGTGTTCTATTGATTCCATTCCAGCCATTACAATGAGTCCGTCCTCCTATATCTCCTCTCACCAGCCTCCACTGGTAGGAATCCACTTTAAGACATCTTCAGACACCTTGGTGTAAACGGGATACATTTCCGGACATCCTCAGTTACCTAAGCAGTCCCGGTACACTATTTAGGACATCCTTAGTCACCTTATGGAGCCATGGTATACGTTTTAGGACATCCTCAGTCACATTAGGGGTTACGGTATACATATTAGGACATCCTCAGTCCCCTTAGGGGTTACGGTATACATATTAGGACATCCTCAGTCACATTAGGGGTTACGGTATACATATTAGGACATCCTCAGTCCCCTTAGGAGTTACGGTATACATATTACGACATCCTCAGTCCCCTTAGGGGTTACGGTATACATATTAGGACATCCTCAGTCCCCTTAGGAGTTACGATATACATATTAGGACATCCTCAGTCACATTAGGTGTTACGGTATACATATTAGGACATCCTCAGTCCCCTTAGGGGTTATGGTATACATATTAGGACATCCTCAGTCCCCTTAGGAGTTACGATATACATATTAGGACATCCTCAGTCACATTAGGTGTTACGGTATACATATTAGGACATCCTCAGTCCCCTTAGGGGTTACGGTATACATATTAGGACACCCTCAGTCAACTTCCAGTCGTCTGTCTTACCTTGTTCTTGGTGCTGGTCCTTCTGCTCCATGGACACCAGGGCAGAGAAGTGAGCCTGGTCGTAAGCTAGGACCAGGGGGGAGCAGTGGCACAGGTTAGGAGGCACCTCCAGGGGCAGGTACAGCCCTCCAAACGGGATGGGGGCAAATGCTGGGGGAGGGGAGAAGAGGTCAGGCAGTTAGAGGTTGAGATGAAAGACCCAGTCTGAAAGTTCTCCGTTTGGCCCATCTAGGAATGAGAGTAGTTCGATTTATGCAAATGAGTCTTACCAGAGCAATCTGTCTAAAGAGTTGGGCCAGCTTTTGGACGCCATGTTAGTTAGTGCCTTTGAGCATTCCGTATATCCATTTACGACAAGAATATAATAATTAATAATAATAACAATAATAATAATTAATAATAATAATAATAATAATTCATAATAATAATAATAATAAACAATGAATAACAATAATAATAATTAATAATAATAATAATAATAATAATTCAGAATAATAATAATAATTCATAATAATAATAATTCATAATAATAATACTAATTCATAATAATACGAATTCATAATAACAATACTAATTGATAGTAATAATAATTAATAATAATAATTAATAATAATAATAATAATTAATAATAATAATACTAATTAATAATAATAATAATAATTCATAATAATAATAATAATTAATAATAATAATACTAATTAATAATAATAATAATAATTAATAATAATAATAATAATTCATAATAATAATAATAATAATAATAATACTAATTAATAATAATAATACTAATAAATAATAATAATAATAATAATAATAATTCATAATAATAATAATAATTAATAATACTAATTCATAATAATAATTAATAATAATAATAATAATTCATAATAATACTAATACATAATAATAATAATAATTAATAATAATAATAATAATTCATAATAATACTAATTCATAATAATAATAATAATTAATAATAATAATAATTCATAATAATAATAATAATTAATAATAATACTAATTCATAATAATAATTCATAATAATAATAATAATTAATAATAATAATAATAATTAATAATAATAATAATAATTAATAATAATAATACTAATTCATAATAATAATTAATAATAATAATAATAATTAATAATAATAATAATAATTCATAATAATAATAATAATAATAATAATAATAATAATAATAATAATAATAATAATAATAATAATAATAATAATAATAATAATAATAATAATTCATAATAATACTAATTCATAATAATAATTAATAGTAATAATAATTAATAATAATAATAATAATACATAATAATAATAATAATTATAATAATAATAATAATAGAGCTAATAATAATAATTAATAATAATAATAATGAATAATAATAATAATTAATAATAATACTAATTAATAATAATACTAATTAATAATAATAATAATTAATAATAATAATAATTCATAATAATACTAATTCATAATAATAATACTAATTAATAATAATAATAATTAATAATAATAATAATTCATAATAATACTAATTCATAATAATAATAATAATTAATAATAATAATTCATAATAATACTAATTGATAGTAATAATAATTAATAATAATAATACTAATTCATAATAATAATAATAATAATTAATAATAATAATAATTCATAATAATAATAATAATAATTCATAATAATAATAATTCATAATAATAATAATAATTAATAATAATAATTAATAATAATAATAATAATTCATAATAATAATAATAATTAATAATAATAATACTAATTAATAATAATAATACTAATTCATAATAATACTAATAATTAATAATAATAATACTAATTAATAATAATAATACTAATTAATAATAATAATAATAATTCATAATAATAATAATAATAATAATAATTCATAATAATAATAATAATAATACTAATTAATAATAATAATAATAATTAATAATAATAATAATAATAATAATAATAATAATATTTCATAATCATTTTGGTGGACGCTTATATTTGTCCTATTTCACACATCGTACAAGTGAGTATTAATACATGTGTAAATTTGATGATGATTATTTATTAATTGTTGCTTTTTCCAACTCCCCCTGAGACCACCTGGAAGAGTGGGGTCACGGCCAGGGACTGCCATTATTAACGGTGACCCTCAGGCAATGAGGGTTAAGTGCCTTGCTCAAGGGCACATCAGCAGATTTTTCACCTTCTCCTGCTCTGGGATTCGAGCATATTCCTGAGGCTCTGAGCACCTAGCATCTAGCCACAACTACAATGGGTCTCTGCAGTACATAGCATCTAACCACAACTACAATGGGTCTCTGAGCACCTAGCATCTAGCCCCAACTACAATGGGTCTCTGCAGTACATAGCATCTAACCACAACTACAATGGGTCTCTGCAAGATGTAGCATCTAACCACAACTACAATGGGTCTCTGCAAGATGTAGCATCTAGCCACAACTATAATGGGTCTCTGCAGTATGTAGCATGGTGTGTGTACTCACCCTCTCCCCCTGAGTCCAGTAGCATGGTGTGTGTACTCACCCTCTCCCCTGAGTCCCGTAGCATGGCGTGTGTACTCACCCTCTCCCCCTGAGTCCCGTAGCATGGCGTGTGTACTCACCCTCTCCCCCTGAGTCCCGTAGCATGGCGTGTGTACTCACCCTCTCCCCTGAGTCCCGTAGCATGGCGTGTGTACTCACCCTCTCCCCTGAGTCCAGTAGCATGGCGTGTGTACTCACCATCTCCCCCTGAGTCCAGTAGCATGGCGTGTAGCATGGCGTGTGTACTCACCCTCTCCCCCTGAGTCCAGTAGCATGGAGTGTGTACTCACCCTCTCCCCCTGAGTCCCGTAGCATGGCGTGTGTACTCACCCTCTCCCCCTGAGTCCCGTAGCATGGCGTGTGTACTCACCCTCTCCCCCTGAGTCCCGTAGCATGGCGTGTGTACTCACCCTCTCCCCCTGAGTCCAGTAGCATGGTGTGTGTACTCACCCTCTCCCCCTGAGTCCCGTAGCATGGCGTGTGTACTCACCCTCTCCCCCTGAGTCCCGTAGCATGGTGTCAGCCACCACTATGATTGGTCGACGCAGCACGTGAGCCAGGACAAACACATGAAACTCCTCCAGACTCTCATACACAGGGTCCTCTGAGTTATCCACCCTGCGTCAAGACACAACCCCTGTCAGACACTACTGATCTACTGGGTAAACATTTTAAAATTATATACCTCTAATTTTGGCTGATATTTGAATGTCAAGTGTGTGTGTGTGTGTGTGTGTGTGTGTGTGTGTGTGTGTGTGTGTGTGTGTGTGTGTGTGTGTGTGTGTGTGTGTGTGTGTGTGTGTGTGTGTGTGTGTGTGTGTCTGTGTGTGTGTGTCTGTGTGTGTGTGTCTGTGTGTGTGTGTGTGTGTGTGTGTGTGTGTGTGTGTGTGTGTGTGTGTGTCTGTGTGTGTGTGTCTGTGTGTGTGTGTCTGTGTGTGTGTGTCTGTGTGTGTGTGTGTGTGTGTGTGTGTGTGTGTGTGTGTGTGTGTGTGTGTGTGTGTGTGTGTGTGTGTGTGTGTGTGTGTGTGTGTGTGTGTGTGTGTGTGAGACATCAACCAGACACCATCATAACTGATCTGATATTGACCTATAGACACCATCATAACTGATCTTATATTGACCTATAGACACCATCATAACTGATCTGATATTGACCTATAGACACCATCATAACTGATCTGATATTGACCTATAGACACCATCATAACTGATCTGATATTGACCTATAGACACTATCATAACTGATCTGATATTGACCTATAGACACCATCATAACTGATCTGATATTGACCTATAGACACCATCATAACTGATCTGATATTGACCTATAGACACCATCATAACTGATCTGATATTGACCTATAGACACCATAGTCAGGGCTTTATAGAGACATCAACCAGACACCATCATAACTGATCTGATATTGACCTATAGACACCATCATAACTGATCTGATATTGACCTATAGACACCATCATAACTGATCTGATATTGACCTATAGACACCATCATAACTGATCTGATATTGACTTATAGACACCATCATAACTGATCTGATATTGACCTATAGACACCATAGTCAGGGCTTTATACAGACATCAACCAGACACCATCATAACTGATCTGATATTGACCTATAGACACCATAGTCAGGGCTTTATACAGACATCAACCAGACACCATCATAACTGATCTGATATTGACCTATAGACACCATCATAACTGACCTGATATTGACCTATAGACACCATAGTCAGGGCTTTATAGAGACATCAACCAGACACCATCCTAACTGATCTGATATTGACCTATAGACACCATAGTCAGGGCTTTATACAGACATCAACCAGACACCATCATAACTGATCTGATATTGACCTATAGACACCATCATAACTGACCTGATATTGACCTATAGACACCATAGTCAGGGCTTTATAGAGACATCAACCAGACACCATCATAACTGATCTGATATTGACCTATAGACACCATAGTCAGGGCTTTATAGAGACATCAACCAGACACCATCCTAACTGATCTGATATTGACCTATAGACACCATAGTCAGGGCTTTATAGAGACATCAACCAGACACCATCATATCTGATCTAGTAGTCAATGACCCATGACAGTCTCAATACTCAGCTATCCAACAGTAAACTAGTTTGGTGCTCACTGCTCTCCGTTGTGTGTGTGTGTGTGTGTGTGTGTGTGTGTGTGTGTGTGTGTGTGTGTGTGTGTGTGTGTGTGTGTGTGTGTGTGTGTGTGTGTGTGTGTGTGTGTGTGTGTGTGTGTGTGTGTGTGTGTGTGTGTGTGTGATTGTGTGTGTGTGTGTGTGTGTGTGATACTCACCCTCCGGTATTGTTGTTATTCTTGCTGCTGTGTGTACGCGGTTCACTAGAAGCTAGTTTCAGCAGCTCGTTCCATTCTCTCTCCCATTCCTCCTCCGTGTACACCAGCCCTGACTGAGGAGAGAGAACATAGAGGGTTACACACACACACACACACACACACGTCAAATGTTGATCTTGCTGTTGATGGCATAGGGCCTCATTTGGAGGGGGTACAGGGCCTCATTTGGAGAGGGTACAGGACCTAATTTGGAGAGGGTACAGGGCCTCATTTGGAGAGGGTACAGGACCTAATTTGGAGAGGGTACAGGGCCTCATTTGGAGAGGGTACAGGGCCTCATTTGGAGAGGGTACAGGGCCTCATTTGGAGAGGGTACAGGGCCTCATTTGGAGGGGGTACAGGGCCTCATTTGGAGGGGGTACAGGGCCTCATTTGGAGGGGGTACAGGGCCTCATTTTGTGTGGGTACAGGGCCTCATTTGGAGAGGGTACAGGGCCTCATTTGGAGAGGGTACAGGGCCTCATTTGGAGGAGGTACAGGGCCTCATTTGGAGGAGGTACAGGGCCTCATTTGGAGGGGGTACAGGGCCTCATTAGGAGGGGGTACAGGGCCTCATTAGGAGGGGGTACAGGGCCTCATTTGGTGGGGGTACAGGGCCTCATTTGGAGGGTGTATAAGGGCCTCATTTGGAGGAGGTACAGGACCTCATTTCATAAATGCACTGGGTGGAGCCTGAGCCCTTTCTAATACATCTCCTGTCTCCTACAGCACTGGGGCCGGTGTGTGTGTGCGTGTGCGTGTGTGTGTGCGTGTCCTACGGCCCTTTCCGGTCTAAATGAGTCAGCAGACATTGAACAGCAGGTGTTGACTGAGCAGAGCATGGCACCACTAAGACAACGTACGTCTTCACAGCCACCCGGGGTGTGTGATCAAGTGGCGAATCAAATCACAACACAAAGACGTTGGCCCAGCAGAACAGCAGCAGAAGCCCAGCACAAGTCAACAGGTAATTAGCGAGGCTACTGTACGTGCTGTAAATATATGCAGCACAAGTCAACAGGTTTCTGCTTTACACTGAAATCCCCCCCCCTCTCTGTCCACCCCACCCATAGGGTGATAACCAGGACCCATAGGGTTGTTAACCAGGACCCAGAGGGTTGTTAACCAGGACCCATAGGGTTGTTAACCAGGACCTATAGGGTTGTTAACCAGGACCCATAGGGTTGTTAACCAGGACCCATAGGGTTTTGACCAGGACCCATAGGGTTGTTAACCAGGACCCATAGGGTTGTTAACCAGGACCCAGAGGGTTGTTAACCAGGACCCAGATGGTTGTTGTTAACCAGGACCCAGAGGGTTGATGACCAGGACCCATAGGGTTTTGACCAGGACCCATAGGGTTTTGACCAGGACCCATAGGGTTTTGACCAGGACCCAGAGGGGATTTGACCAGGACCCATAGGGTTTTGACCAGGACCCATAGGGTTTTGACCAGGACCCAGAGGGTTGTTGTTAACCAGGACCATGAAGATTGTTGACCAGGACCCATAGGGTTTTGACCAGGACCCAGAGGGTTGTTGTTAACCAGGACCCAGAAGGTTGTCAACCAGGACCCATAGGGTTGTTGTTAACCAGGACCCAGAAGGTTGTTAACCAGGACCCAGAAGGTTGTTAACCAGGACCCAGAGGGTTATAACCAGGACCCATAGGGTTGTTAACCAGGACCCAGAAGGTTGTTAACCAGGACCCAGAAGGTTGTCAACCAGGACCCATAGGGTTGTTGTTAACCAGGACCCAGAAGGTTGTTAACCAGGACCCAGAGGGTTTTGACCAGGAACCATAGGGTTGTTAACCAGGACCCATAGGGTTGTTAACCAGGACCCAGAGGGTTATAACCAGGACCCATAGGGTTGTTGACCAGGGCCCATAGGGGTTTGACCAGGACCCAGAGGGTTGTTGACCAGGACCCATAGGGTTTTGACCAGGACCCAGAGGGTTGTTGACCAGGGCCCATAGGGTTTTGACCAGGACCCAGAGGGTTGTTGACCAGGACCCATAGGGTTGTTGACCAGGGCCCATAGGGTTTTGACCAGGACCCAGAGGGTTGTTGACCAGGACCCATAGGGTTGTTAACCAGGACCCATAGGGTTGTTGACCAGGACCCATAGGGTTTTGACCAGGACCGAGAGGGTTGTTGTTAACCAGGACCCAGAAGTTTGTTGACCAGGACCCATAGGGTTGTTGTTAACCAGGACCCAGAAGGTTGTTAACCAGGACCCATAGGGTTGTTGTTAACCAGGACCCAGAAGGTTGTTAACCAGGACCCAGAAGGTTGTTAACCAGGACCCAGAGGGTTATAACTAGGACCCAGAGGGTTGTTAACCAGGACCCATAGGGTTGTTAACCAGGACCCATAGGGTTGTTGACCAGGACCCAGAGGGTTGTTGTTAACCAAGACCCAGAAGGTTGTTAACCAGGACCCAGAAGGTTGTTAACCAGGACCCAGAGGGTTATAACTAGGACCCAGAGGGTTGTTAACCAGGACCCAGAGGGTTTTGACCAGGAACCATAGGGTTGTTAACCAGGACCCATAGGGTTATAACCAGGACCCAGAGGGTTGTTAACCAGGACCCATAGGGTTATAACCAGGACCCATAGGGTTATAACCAGGACCCAGAGGGTTGTTAACCAGGACCCAGAGGGTTATAACCAGGACCCAGAGGGTTGTTAACCAGGACCCATAGGGTTGTTAACCAGGACCCATAGGGTTTTCACCAGGACAACAGCATTACTCAGCACTAGAAGAATCATTTTATCACAGGGTTGATTATTGCCATAATGTGTCCATGTTGGGGAGGTTATTGAGGGGGAGGGGGGATGATATCAGATGAATGTATCACCATGTTGGGGAGGTTATTGAGGGGGAGGGGGGATGATATCAGATGAATGTATCACCATGTTGGGGAGGTTATTGAGGGGAGGGGGGATGATATCAGATGAATGTATCACCATGTTGGGGAGGTTATTGAGGGGGAGGGGGATGATATCAGATGAATGTATCACCATGTTGGGGAGGTTATTGAGGGGAGGGGGATGATATCAGATGAATGTATCACCATGTTGGGGAGGTTATTGAGGGGAGGGGGATGATATCAGATGAATGTATCACCATGTTGGGGAGGTTATTGAGGGGGAGGGGGATGATATCAGATGAATGTATCACCATGTTGGGGAGGTTATTGAGGGGAGGGGGATGATATCAGATGAATGTATCACCATGTTGGGGAGGTTATTGAGGGGGATGATATCAGATGAATGTATCACCATGTTGGGGAGGTTATTGAGGGGGAGGATATCAGATGAATGTATCATCATGTTGGGGAGGTTATTGAGGGGGATGATATCAGATGAATGTATCACCATGTTGGGGAGGTTATTGAGGGGAGGGGGATGATATCAGATGAATGTATCACCATGTTGGGGAGGTTATTGAGGGGAGGATATCAGATGAATGTATCACCATGTTGGGGAGGTTATTGAGGGGGAGGGGGATGATATCAGATGAATGTATCACCATGTTGGGGAGGTTATTGAGGGGGAGGGGGATGATATCAGATGAATGTATCACCATGTTGGGGAGGTTATTGAGGGGGATGATCAGATGAATGTATCACCATGTTGGGGAGGTTATTGAGGGGGAGGGGGATGATATCAGATGAATGTATCACCATGTTGGGGAGGTTATTGAGGGGGATGATATCAGATGAATGTATCACCATGTTGGGGAGGTTATTGAGGGGGAGGGGGGATGATATCAGATGAATGTATCACCATGTTGGGGAGGTTATTGAGGGGGATGATATCAGATGAATGTATCACCATGTTGGGGAGGTTATTGAGGGGGATGATATCAGATGAATGTATCACCATGTTGGGGAGGTTATTGAGGGGGAGGGGGATGATATCAGATGAATGTATCACCATGTTGGGGAGGTTATTGAGGGGGAGGGGGATGATATCAGATGAATGTATCACCATGTTGGGGAGGTTATTGAGGGGGATGATATCAGATGAATGTATCATCATGTTGGGGAGGTTATTGAGGGGGAGGGGGGATGATATCAGATGAATGTATCACCATGTTGGGGAGGTTATTGAGGGGGGGGGGATGATATCAGATGAATGTATCATCATGTTGGGGAGGTTATTGAGGGGGAGGGGGATGATATCAGATGAATGTATCATCATGTTGGGGAGGTTATTGAGGGGGAGGGGGGATGATATCAGATGAATGTATCATCATGTTGGGGAGGTTATTGAGGGGGAGGGGGATGATATCAGATGAATGTATCATCATGTTGGGGAGGTTATTGAGGGGAGGGGGGATGATATCAGATGAATGTATCATCATGTTGGGGAGGTTATTGAGGGGAGGGGGATGATATCAGATGAATGTATCATCATGTTGGGGAGGTTATTGAGGGGAGGGGGGATGATATCAGATGAATGTATCACCATGTTGGGGAGGTTATTGAGGGGGAGGGGGGATGATATCAGATGAATGTATCACCATGTTGGGGAGGTTATTGAGGGGGATGATATCAGATGAATGTATCACCATGTTGGGGAGGTTATTGAGGGGGAGGATATCAGATGAATGTATCACCATGTTGGGGAGGTTATTGAGGGGGAGGGGGATGATATCAGATGAATGTATCACCATGTTGGGGAGGTTATTGAGGGGGGGGGATGATATCAGATGAATGTATCATCATGTTGGGGAGGTTATTGAGGGGAGGGGGATGATATCAGATGAATGTATCATCATGTTGGGGAGGTTATTGAGGGGGATGATATCAGATGAATGTATCATCATGTTGGGGAGGTTATTGAGGGGGAGGGGGATGATATCAGATGAATGTATCACCATGTTGGGGAGGTTATTGAGGGGGATGATATCAGATGAATGTATCATCATGTTGGGGAGGTTATTGAGGGGGGGGGATGATATCAGATGAATGTATCACCATGTTGGGGAGGTTATTGAGGGGGGGGGATGATATCAGATGAATGTATCACCATGTTGGGGAGGTTATTGAGGGGGGATGATATCAGATGAATGTATCACCATGTTGGGGAGGTTATTGAGGGGAAGGGGGGATGATATCAGATGAATGTATCATCATGTTGGGGAGGTTATTGAGGGGAAGGGGGGATGATATCAGATGACTGTACGTGTCAGGTGGGACTATTTGTTTGCTGTCTAGATGTATTCATTTTGACTATGTTGTGCAATGTGTGTGTGTATTGCACAGGAACAGCTGAGGCTGCTTTTGCCTTGGGGGGAACCAGAAATACCCCTTTCATACCCAGACAAAGATCACACTAACACACCATGCCAGCTCCTTTAGAGCAGCTGTTGGCGTGTCTGAAAGACGCTGGGGTTATCACTCCTGCATTTCCACAGAGCCTGTACCCAAAATACAGGTATCAGGTCTGAGTGAATGGTTCTCTACAGGTATCAGGTCAGTGTGAATGGTTCTCTGTAGGTATCAGGTCAGTGTGAATGGTTCTCTACAGGTATCAGGTCAGTGTGAATGGTTCTCTACAGGTATCAGGTCAGTGTGAATGGTTCTCTACAGGTATCAGGTCAGTGTGAATGGTTCTCTACAGGTATCAGGTCAGTGTGAATGGTTCTCTACAGGTATCAGGTCAGTGTGAATGGTTCTCTACAGGTATCAGGTCAGTGTGAATGGTTCTCTACAGGTATCAGGTCAGTGTGAATGGTTCTCTGTAGGTATCAGGTCAGTGTGAATGGTTCTCTACAGGTATCAGGTCAGTGTGAATGGTTCTCTGTAGGTATCAGGTCAGTGTGAATGGTTCTCTGCAGGTATCAGGTCAGTGTGAATGGTTCTCTGTAGGTATCAGGTCAGTGTGAATGGTTCTCTACAGGTATCAGGTTCAGGTATCAGGTGAATGGTTCTCTACAGGTATCAGGTCAGTGTGAATGGTTCTCTGTAGGTATCAGGTCAGTGTGAATGGTTCTCTGTAGGTATCAGGTCAGTGTGAATGGTTCTCTGTAGGTATCAGGTCAGTGTGAATGGTTCTCTGCAGGTATCAGGTCAGTTGGCGGTACAGGAGGACTGGAGTTGGGCTGTTGGGGGTACTGGAGGACTGGAGTTGGGCTGTTGGGGGTACAGGAGGATTGGAGTTGGGCTGTTGGGAGGTACTGGAGGACAGGAGTTGGGCTGTTGGGGGTACTGGAGGACTGGAGTTGGGCTGTTGGGGGTACTGGAGGACTGGAGTTGGGCTGTTGGGGGTACTGGAGGAATGGAGTTGGGCTGTTGGGGGTACAGGAGGACTGGAGTTGGGCTGTTGGGGGTACAGGAGGACTGGAGTTGGGTTGTTGGAGGGACTGGAGTTGGGCTGTTGGGGGTACAGGAGGACTGGAGTTGGGCTTTTGGGGGTACAGGAGGACTAGAGTTGGGTTGCTGGGAGGACTGGAGTTGGGCTGTTGGGGGTACAGCAGGACTGGAGTTGGGCTGTTGGGGGTACTGGAGGACTGAAGTTGGGCTGTTAGGGGTACTGGAGGACTGGAGTTGGGCTGTTGGGGGTACGGGAGGACTGGAGTTGGGCTGTTGGGGGTACTGGAGGACTGGAGTTGGGGGTACAGGAGGACTGGAGTTGGGCTGTTGGGGGTACGAGAGGACTGGAGTTGGGCTGTTGGGGGTACGGGAGGACTGGAGTTGGGCTGTTGGGGGTAGTGGAGGACTGGAGTTGGGCTGTTGGGGGTAGTGGAGGACTGGAGTTGGGCTGTTGGGGGTACTGGAGGACTGGAGTTGGGCTGTTGGTGGTACTGGAGGACTGGAGTTGGGCTGTTGGGGGTACTGGAGGACTGGAGTTGGGGGTACAGGAGGACTGGAGTTGGGCTGTTGGGGGTACGAGAGGACTGGAGTTGTAAACTAGGTTGGAGTCATTAAAACTAGTTTACATACACTTAGGTTGGAGTCATTAAAACTAGTTTACATACACTTAGGTTGGAGTCATTAAAACTAGTTTACATACACTTAGGTTGGAGTCATTAAAACTAGTTTACATACACTTAGGTTGGAGTCATTAAAACTAGTTTACATACACTGAGGTTGGAGTCATTAAAACTAGTTTACATACACTGAGGTTGGAGTCATTAAAACTAGTTTACATACACTGAGGTCGGAGTCATTAAAACTCGTTTTTCAACCACTCCACAAATATCTTGTTAACAAACTATAGTTTTGGCGAGTCGGTTCGGACATCTACTTTGTACATGACACAAGTCATTTTTCCAACAATTGTTTACAGAAAGATTATTTCACTTATAATTCACTGAGGGTAAATGTATTTGGCTAAGGCGTATGTAAATTTCTGACTTCAACTGTAACTACCTCAAAACACCACACAGGAAACAACACATAACCAGGCCCTGGAGCCTGGAGCTCAGGGACCAACTTAACATAGCGAGAACAAGAGAACATAGCCCTCATGTGGAATAGCAGGTGTTGTGTGTGTGTGTGTGTGTGTGTGTGTGTGTGTGTGTGTGTGTGTGTGTGTGTGTGTGTGTGTGTGTGTGTGTGTGTGTGTGTGTGTGTGTGTGTGTGTGTGTGTAGTGTGTAGTGTGTGTGTAGTGTGTAGTGTGTGTGTGTGTGTGTGTAGTGTGTAGTGTGTAGTGTGTAGGGTGTAGTGTGTAGGGTGTAGTGTGTAGGGTGTAGTGTGTAGTGTGTAGTGTGTAGTGTGTAGTGTGTAGTGTGTAGTGTGTAGTGTGTAGGGTGTAGTGTGTAGTGTGTAGGGTGTAGGGTGTAGGGTGTAGTGTGTAGTGTAGTGTGTAGTGTGTACTGACCTCTTTGTTCTGTTGTGTCTGCTGCCACCTCCACCTCCTCTTCAGAGCCTCTCTCTCCGCTCCACTCTTCATCATGCCATACAGAGACTTCCTCAGCACCAGGTCTCTGTCGTGGAAGCCCCACATCCCTAGAGACACAGGAGTATGCACACACACACCGATGAACACCCACACACACACAGAGAGAGAGAGAGAGAGAGAGAGAGAGAGAGAGAGAGAGAGAGAGAGAGAGAGAGAGAGAGAGAGAGAGAGAGAGAGAGAGAGAGAGAGAGAGAGAGAGAGAGAGAGAGAGAGAGAGAGAGAGAGAGAGAGAGAGAGAGAGAGAGAGACCGAGAGAGAGACAGAAAGAGAGAGATAGACAGAGAGAGAGAGAGAGACGAGAGACAGAGAGAGAGAGAGAGAGAGAGAGAGAGAGAGAGAGAGAGAGAGAGAGAGAGAGAGAGAGAGAGAGAGAGAGAGAGAGACAGCAATACCCTAGCAGCAAGCCCTGGGTCGGTTCATTGTCAACATGATGAATGTTAGCTGAATCAATATTCCCTGTACTAGGGAGATTCCAGATCTGCTGAGGGGGGTTTTCTTTTCTCTACGCCCTGTAAGCACATTGTCATGTCTCCCCGAGTTCCCTCATTATAAACATCACAGATAACACACTCTTTTTCCCATCATCAATGCTGAGCTGTTGCATGTTGCTGGGTTTATGAGCTCTTTGATTCCAGACAAACAGAGATCTCTTCTCTCTTCTCTCTTCTCACACTCTCTTTGCCCCACTCCCTCCTAACCCTCCCTCCTCCTCTCCTCCTAACACCTCCTCCCTCTTAACCCTCCCTCCTCCCCTCCTAACCCTCCCTCCTAACCCCTCCTCCCTCCTAACACCCCCTCCCTCCTCTCCTCCTAACACCCCCTCCCTCTTAACCCTCCCTCCTCCCCTCCTAACCCCTCCTCCCTCCTCCCCTCCTAACCCCCTCCCTCTTCTCCTCCTAACACCCCCTCCCTCTTAACCCTCCCTCCTCCCCTCCTAACCCTCCCTCCTAACCCCCCTCCCTCCTCCCCTCCTAACCCTCCCTCCTCCCCTCCTAACTCTCCCTCCCTCCTAACCCCCTCTCCTTCTAACACCCCCTCCCTCCTAACCCTCCTCCCCTCCTAACCCTCCCTCCTCTCCTCCTAATCCCCCTCCCTCCTCCCCTCCCTCCCAACCCTCCCTCCCTCCTCCCGTCCTAACCCTCCCTCCTCCCCTCCTAACCCTCCCTCCTCCCCTCCTAATCCCCCTCCCTCCTCCCCTCCTCACCCTCCCCTCCCTCCTCCCCTCCTAACCCCCTCCTCCCCTCCTAACCCCCTGCCTCCTCTCCTCCTCCCCTCCTAACCCTCCCACAGCCAGGCCAGGCTCACCTAAAGAAGCAGCATGTAGCAGACAGTTGCCGTCCCCCGTGGTGGCCAGAGGAAGAAGACGCTTACAACTGGTACACATAGTGGCCCACCAGTTCAGACGACCTACACAACAGGAGAGGAGAGGAGAGGAGAGGAGAGGAGAGGAGAGGAGAGGAGAGGAGAGGAGAGGAGAGGAGAGAGGAGAGGAGAGGAGAGGAGAGGAGAGGAGAGGAGAGGAGAGGAGAGGAGAGGAGAGAATAAGGAGAGGAGAGGAGAAGGGAAGGAGAGGAGAGACTGTCAGTAATCTGTAACCAAACAGATGTTGTTGTTGTTTAATCTACAGACGAGCAGTAATCTGTAACCAAACAGATAGATGTTGTTCTTTTATCTACAAATGAGCAGTAATCTGAAACCAAACAGATGATGTTGTCTAATCTACAGACTATCAGTAATCTGAAACCAAACAGATGATGTTGTCTAATCTACAGACTACCAGTAAACTGTAACCAAACAGACAGATGTTGTCTAATCTACAGACTACCAGTAAACTGTAACCAAACAGACAGATGTTGTCTAATCTACAGACTACCAGTAAACTGTAACCAAACAGACAGATGTTGTCTAATCTACAGACTACCAGTAAACTGTAACCAAACAGACAGATGTTTAGTGTGTACGTGTGACACAACAACAACAACAACAACAACAACAAAAGCTCTATCCTGACGAGGGAACGGACAAGTAACAAGAGCCCTCTTTTAAAGCAACTCCTCTGTGGAGAAACAAAACAACGTGTTCTCTGAGATCTGAGTCCCAAATGTCTCTCTATTCCCTACATAGTGTACTACTGTAGGCCTGAGCCATACGGACCCTGGTCGACAGTAGTACACTATGT
>NW_025746203.1:5000-45000 GCF_021184085.1 Oncorhynchus gorbuscha | reverse complement strand
ACAGACAGACAGACAGACAGACAGACAGACAGACAGACAGACAGACAGACAGACAGACAGACAGACAGACAGACAGACAGACAGACAGACAGACAGAGAAGGACAGACAGACAGACAGAGAAGGACAGACAGAGAAGGACAGACAGAGAGAGAGAGAGCTGAGGACAGACAGACAGACAGACAGACAGACAGACAGATCTGACAGACAGCAGACTTAGACAGACAGACAGACAGACAGACAGACAGACAGACAGACAGACAGACAGACAGACAGACAGACAGACAGACAGACAGACAGACAGACTCAGACAGACAGACAGACAGACTCACTGACAGACAGACAGACAGACAGACAGATAAAGGAAGATAGTCACAAGGATGAATTGATGTTAAGTGGTAGAGAGAGAAACAGAGGCATTTTCGTCAGTCGAATGCATCATAATCTTATCGGTTGACTTGATTAAACATCTGGCCATGAGGCGTAGCGAGGAAAATGTTTCCAGCAGTTCGACACGTTTGACCGGGAGTGAAGATTTAGCAAATTGTATAACTCATTTCTCTCTACACATGTTTTTAAATGTTTGCAGTGTTTCATGTGATTATCTGAGTTCGAGTGACTAACAAAATCAACGAGGGGCTCCGCGGTCAGTAATTCATCCAGTGAGTGACTGTCAGTGAGTGACTGTCAGTGAGTGACTGTCAGTGAGTGACATAATGACATTATGAGGAAAACTGCTGGTGGCTAGACCGTTGATTTTGTTAGTCCACTCAGATAATCACATGAAACACTGAGTGGTGCAGCGGTCTATCACTACAGATCCTTGTTCGATCCCAGGCTGTATCACAGCGGTCTAAGCACTGCATCTCAGTAATTATCGTCACTGATCCTGGTTTGATTCCAGGCTGTATCACAACCGCTGTGATTGGGAGTCCCATAGTCTGTCTGTCTGCGTCTCACCTCTGGTGTCACTGAGAAAGAATGACTGTCTGTAACTGAAGACAGAGTTAAACACTTATCCGCAGAGTAGAGCAGGTTGTTTAGAGATAAACACTTATCCCCAAAGTAGAGCAGGTCGTTTAGAGATAAACACTTATCCCCAAAGTAGAGCAGGTCTCTAAGAGATAAACACTTATCCCCAAAGTAGAGCATGTCTCTTAGAGATAAACACTCATCCCCAAAGTAGAGCATGTCATTTAGAGATAAACACTTATCCCCAAAGTAGAGCATGTCTCTTAGAGATGTCTGTCTGTCTGTCTGTCTGTCTGTCTGTCTGTCTGTCTGTCTGTCTGTCTGTCTGTCTGTCTGTCTGTCTGTCTGTCTGTCTGTCTGTCTGTCTGTCTGTCTGTCTGTCTGTCTGTCTGTCTGTCTGTCTGTCTGTCTGTCTGTCTGTCTGTCTGTCTGTCTGTCTGTCTGTCTGTCTGTCTGTCTGTCTGTCTGTCTGTCTGTCCTCTACCTCCCCCCCTCTCTCTCTCTCTGTGTCTGCACTCCAGCTTGTTCTTAGTTTAACTTATGCAGAGGAGGATGATGTGCGTAGGTAGAGGGGCGGGTCCTGATTACACACATACACACACATACACACACACACACACACCTCAGAGTCATGAAGCCGGAGGAAGCTGCCAGTCAAGCCACACCCCAGCCAAGGACACTCAGTGGTGACCATGGCAACCACTGTTGCTCCAGATTTAGAGAGAGAGAGAGAGAGAGAGAGAGAGAGAGAGAGAGAGAGAGAGAGAGAGAGAGAGAGAGAGAGAGAGAGAGAGAGAGAGAGAGAGAGAATTGAGAAAGGGAGAGAGAGAATGAGATAGAGGAGGAGGAGGCGGAGAGGTGCTGGTCTAGGTTCAGTATGGTAGAAGAGAGGTGCTGGTCTAGGTTCAGTATGGAAGAAGAGAGGTGGTGGTCTAGGTTCAGTATGGAAGAAGAGAGGTGGTGGTCTAGGTTCAGTATGGAAGAAGAGAGGTGCTGGTCTAGGTTCAGTATGGAAGAAGAGAGGTGCTGGTCTAGGTTCAGTATGGAAGAAGAGAGGTGCTAGTCTAGGTTCAGTATGGAAGAAGAGAGGTGCTAGTCTAGGTTCAGTATGGAAGAAGAGAGGTGCTAGTCTAGGTTCAGTATGGAAGAAGTGAGGTGGTGGTCTAGGTTCAGTATGGAAGAAGAGAGGTGCTGGTCTAGGTTCAGTATGGAAGAAGAGAGGTGGTGGTCTAGGTTCAGTATGGAAGAAGAGAGGTGCTAGTCTAGGTTCAGTATGGTAGAAGAGAGGTGCTGGTCTAGGTTCAGTATGGAAGAAGAGAGGTGCTGGTCTAGGTTCAGTATGGTAGAAGAGAGGTGCTGGTCTAGGTTCAGTATGGAAGAAGAGAGGTGCTGGTCTAGGTTCAGTATGGAAGAAGAGAGGTGCTGGTCTAGGTTCAGTATGGAAGAAGAAAGTTGTCTGTGATCTATTTGAATATGGAAACCTTTGAGGTGCTGGTCTAGGTTCAGTTTGGAAGAAGTTTTGGGTTGCTAGTTTTGGTTCAGTTTGGGTTGAAGAGTTTTGGGTTGCTGGTCGGTTTATGGGTTGAGAGGTGGTTGGTCTAGAGGCGTTTTGGGTTGCTAGATGTTTTGAAGCTAGACGTTTTGGGTTGCTAGACGTTTTGGGTTGCTAGACGTTCACGTTATGCTGCTACCCATCTTCATCGACCAACCTCAGTCCTTTTAGTTTTTTTGGGCTTAAGTAACCTTTTCTATCTTATGAAACCATAACAAAGGTGTGGTCTAACATATCACCAGCCTGGCCTCAAAAACTACATGTCCCTGCTGTATCCCTGCATGCCAGCCCGGCCTCAAAACTACATGTCCCTGCTGTATCCCTGCATGCCAGCCCGGCCTCAAAAACTACATGTCCCTGCTGTATCCCTGCAAGCCAGCCCGGCCTCAAAAACTAAACGTCCCTGCTGTTCCCTGCATGCCAGCCCGGCCTCAAAACTAGATGTCCCTGCTGTATCCCTGCATGCCAGCCCGGCCTCAAAACAAACGTCCCTGCTGTATCCCTGCATGCCAGCCCGGCCTCAAAAACTACATGTCCCTGCTGTATCCCTGCATGCCACCCCGGCCTCAAAAACTACATGTCCCTGCTGTATCCCTGCATGCCAGCCCGGCCTCAAAAACTAAACGTCCCTGCTGCTTCCCTACATGCCAGCTAAAAAACATCTAGCAACCCAAAACGTCTAGCAACCCAAAACGTCTAGCAACCCAAAACGTCTAGCAACGCAAAACATCTAGCAACCCAAAAACGTCTAGCAACCCAAAACGTCTAGCAACCCAAAATGTCAGCCCGCCTCAAAAACTAGCAACCCAAAAATGCTGTAACCCAAAACGCATGCAAACCAAAACGGCCTCAAAACATCTAGCAACCCCTGCTGCAACCCAAAACGCCAGCAACCCAAAACGTCAGCAACCCAAAACGTCTAGCAACCCAAAAACGCCAACCCAAAACGCCTCAAAAACTAGCAACCCAAAACATCTAGCAACCCAAAACATCTAGCAACCCAAAACGTCTAGCAACCCAAAACGTCTACCAACCCAAAACGTCTAGCAACACAAAACGTCTAGCAACCCAAAACGTCTAGCAACCCAAAACGTCTAGCAACCCAAAACATCTAGCAACCCAAAACGTCTAGCAACCCAAAACGTCTAGCAACCCAAAACGTCTAGCAACACAAAACGTCTAGCAACCCAAAACGTCTAGCAACCCAAAACGTCTAGCAAACCAAAAGTTGCGTATTCCAATCGCATCACGGACAACTTTAATTGTAATTTGACTCTTATTTTATCATTGGATTACGGGCATCCCCAAATTAATACTGCACATGTCATATACGAAACGTAACATATAGTAATTTGGGCTTCACAGATTTACGTGTACTATGTTACATTTACCTCTGAGTCCAGGTTGTACATGCCTGTAAGACTTCACACAGCACAGCACCGCACCCACGCACACACAGGGAGATGTGAGTTAGCTGGTGATGTCATTTCATATGTTGAGCTGCTAACTAGGACAGTCCCTTCCCTCAGTGGGAACAGTTAACTCACACACACTGTCACGTCTTACTGAGTGAGTCAAATGTCTAAACACATGTTTTCACTATGGGGTATTGTCACTATGGGGTATTGTCACTATGGGGTATTGTCACTATGGGGTATTGTCATTATGGGGTATTGTCATTATGGGGTATTGTCATTATGGGGTATTGTCACTATGGGGTATTGTCATTATGGGGTATTGTCACTATGGGGTATTGTCATTATGGGATGGGGTACTGTCACTATGGGGTATTGTCATTATGGGGTATTGTCATTATGGGGTATTGTCATTATGGGGTATTGTCATTATGGGGTATTGTCATTATGGGGTATTGTCACTATGGGTTATTGTCATTATGGGGTATTGTCACTATGGGTTATTGTCATTATGGGGTATTGTCATTATGGGGTATTGTCACTATGGGTTATTGTCACTATGGGTTATTGTCACTAAAGGGTATTGTCATTATGGGGTATTGTCATTATGGGATATTGTCATTATGGGATATTGTCATTATGGGATATTGTCATTATGGGATGAGGTATTGTCATTATGGGGTATTGTCATTATGAGGTATTGTCACTATGGGGTATTGTCATTATGGGATGGGGTACTGTCACTATGGGGTATTGTGTGTGAGACGGGTGAGAGAGAAAACACATCTACTTTGAATTCAGGCTGTAACACAACACAATGTTGAATAAGTCAAAAGGGGTATCAATACTCTCTGAAGGCCACCGTACATCACAGTAGAGATCAAGTTCACGGCAGGGTAGCCTAGTGGTTAGAGTGGAGGGGCGGCAGGGTAGCCTAGTGGTTAGAGTGGAGGGGCGGCAGGGTAGCCTAGTGGTTAGAGTGGAGGGGCGGCAGGGTAGACTAGTGGTTAGAGTGGAGGGACGGCAGGGTAGCCTAATGGTTAGAGTGGAGGGCCGGCAGGGTAGCCTAATGGTTAGAGCGTTGGATTAGTAACCGGAAGGTTGCAAGTTCAAACCCCCTGAGCTGACAAGGTACAAACCTGTCGTTCTGCCCCTGAACAAGGCAGCTAACCCACTGTTCCTAGGCCGTCATTGAAAATAAGAATTTGTTCTTAACTGACTTGCCTGGTTAAATAAAGATAAAAAATAAATACAAATAAAATAAAAAAGTTCACAACGACCTTCAGTGTATTTCACACAGAGTTGGGAGTTCCCTCATAAAGCCATCGCTGGGATGCTTCGGGAAACATGGTTAGGGTCCAGGCTGCAGCAGACCTATTAGCATTTGTGCTAACAACAACAGCAGAGAAGTATTAGCATCCATGCTAACCAAACAGCAGAGAAGTATTAGCATCCACGCTAATACAACAACAGCAGAGAAGTATTAGCATCCATGCTAACACGACAGCAGAAAAGTACCTATAGGCCTATTGGTATCTATGCTAAAACTAGCATCCGTGCTAATGTAATACCAGAGAAATACTGTAGACCTATTGCTATCTATGCTAAAACTAGCATCCATGCTAATGTAATAACAGAGAAATACTGTAGACCTTATGGTATCTATGCTAAAACTAGCATCCGTGCTAATGTAATAACAGAGAAATACTGTAGACCTATTGGTATCTATGCTAAAACTAGCATCCATGCTAATGCAACAGTGCAAAAAGCGCTACCCTACTGTATTGTGCATAGATATAATGCAAACAGCCAGCAAAGACAGAACTACAGCCAGTTCGAACACAGGCCTCAAAAAACATCTCTCAATTAATCTCCGAAGAACAACAACCACTTGGCATCACGTGTCGATAAACATCTTGTATCCTTCAATGGCCGCATTAAAAGGTTTACAACAGTAAGAGTCACCAGCCGACACAGAATAGAGACAGCTGAGGATATAACTACATTATTCATTACCACTCTCTCTCTCTCTCCTATCTTTTTCTTTAACTCTCTCTCATTCCTTATTTTCCTCTCTCTCTCTCTCTCTCTCTCTCTCTCTCTCTCTCTCTCTCTCTCTCTCTCTCTCTCTCTCTCTCTCTCTCTCTCTCTCTCTCTCTCTCTCTCTCTCTCTCTCTCTCTTTCTCTCTCTCTCTCTGTCTCTCTCTCTCTGTCTCTGTCTCTGTCTCTGTCTCAGCTCTGATGAAAAAGTGATGTCTGATCAAAGAGAGAGAGGGATGATGAAGATGGATTGAAGCCAGAATGAGACAAGGCTCCTCCTCTTCATCTGCCAGCTAGCCTGTTCTGTCCGCCTGTGTTTCCTCACCAAATACAGCGTCTTGCTTTCTGACTTTAATGAGTTAATGGTCGTCGTGACATGAACTGTTCCCTGAAATGACGTCCGTCTGCATCCCGTCCTGGTTCTGTTCGTTGAGGTGACAGACAACGATTCGGGCCAGGAAAGGCCGTCAGAAGGAGACTTAAGATAAGAAAATATGACATTTTCCTACAGGACATTTCTTTTCTTTTTCCTGCTACTGCCGATCTCTGTTTCACTTGTTTTCAACCTACAGGGCTACCGCATCACAATGTCTATGTAGGTGGAAGAGACATGGACCGGAGAGCTACTGCCGATCTCTGTTTCACTTGTTTTCAACCTACAGGGCTACCGCATCACAATGTCTATGTAGGTGGAAGAGACATGGACCGAAGAGCTACTGTCGTAACCTCACAGTAACCACTGAGACTACTCCAAGGCAGGAAACAGAGGAGGTGTACCTTCCTGTAGGAAACATCTATAGGAGACATGAAACAGAGGGGACCTTCCTGTAGGAAACATCTATAGGAAACAGGAAACAGAGGGGACCTTCCTGTAGGAAACATCTATAGGAAACAGGAAACAGAGGGGACCTTCCTGTAGGTAAAAGCTTCAGGAAACAGGAAACAGAGGGGACCTTACTGTAGGAAACATCTCTAGGGAACAGGAAACAAAGGAGGAGACCTTACTGAAGGAAACATCTCTAGGAAACAGGAAACAGAGGAGACCTTACTGTAGAAAACATCTCTAGGAAACAGGAAACAGAGGAGGAGACCTGACTGAAGGAAACATCTCTAGGACACAGGAAACAGAGGAGGAGACCTTACTGAAGGAAACATCTCTAGGACATAGGAAACAGAGGAGGAGACCTTACTGAAGGAAACATTTCTAGGACATAGGAAACAGAGTAGGGCACCTGACAGTAGGAAACATCTCTAGGAAACAGGACACAGAGGAGGAGACCTGACTGAAGGAAACATCTCTAGGAAACAGGAAACAGAGGAGGAGACCTGACTGAAGGAAACATCTCTAGGAAACAGGAGACAGAGGAAGAGACCTGACTGAAGGAAACATCTCTAGGAAACAGGAGACAGAGGAGGACACCTTACTGAAGGAAACATCTCTAGGACATAGGAAACAGAGGAGGAGACCTGACTGAAGGAAACATCTCTAGGACATAGGAAACAGAGGAGGGCACCTGACTGTCGGTAAAACCTGTAATGTTCTCTGTCTCTGACATGGACGAGGACATCTAGTTTAGCATTGGACTAAACAGCAGGAAGATGAAACATATTGAGTGTGATCATATTCTGCCCTGCTACTAACCAGGGACAGCAATTACTGGACTGAAACAAAAATGTACCCTAACCCTGATACTATGTCCTACCCAGTCCTCCCTAACCCTGATACTATGTCCCACCCAGTCCTCCCTAACCCTGATACTATGTCCCCACCCAGTCCTCCCTAACCCTGATACTATGTCCCACCCAGTCCTCCCTAACCCTGATACTATGTCCCACCCAGTCCTCCCTAACCCTGATACTATGTCCCCATCCAGTCCTCCCTAACCCTGATACTATGTCCCCACCCAGTCCTCCCTAACCCTGATACTATGTCCTACCCAGTCCTCCCTAACCCTGATACTATGTCCCCACCCAGTCCTCCCTAACCCTGATACTATGTCCCCACCCAGTCCTCCCTAACCCTGATACTATGTCCTCCCCACCCAGTCCTCCCTAACCCTGATACTATGTCCTACCCACCCAGTCCTCCCTAACCCTGATACTATGTCCTACCCACCCAGTCCTCCCTAACCCTGATACTATGTCCCACCCAGTCCTCCCTAACCCTGATACTATGTCCCCACCCAGTCCTCCCTAACCCTGATACTATGTCCCCACCCAGTCCTCCCTAACCCTGATACTATGTCCCACCCAGTCCTCCCTAACCCTGATACTATGTCCCCACCCACCCAGTCCTCCCTAACACTGATACTATGTCCCCACCCACCCAGTCCTCCCTAACCCTGATACTATGTCCCCACCCAGTCCTCCCTAACACTGATACTATGTCCCCACCCACCCAGTCCTCCCTAACACTGATACTATGTCCCCACCCACCCAGTCCTCCCTAACCCTGATACTATGTCCCCACCCAGTCCTCCCTAACCCTGATACTATGTCCTACCCAGTCCTCCCTAACCCTGATACTATGTCCCCACCTACCCAGTCCTCCCTAACCCTAATACTATGTCCTACCCAGTCCTCCCTAACCCTGATACTATGTCCTACCCAGTCCTCCCTAACCCTAATACTATGTCCCCACCCACCCAGTCCTCCCTAACCCTGATACTATGTCCCACCCAGTCCTCCCTAACCCTGATACTATGTCCTACCCAGTCCACCCTAACCCTGATACTATGTCCTACCCAGTCCTCCCTAACCCTGATACTATGTCCTACCCAGTCCTCCCTAACCCTGATACTATGTCCTACCCAGTCCTCCCTAACCCTGATACTATGTCCCCACCCAGTCCTCCCTAACCCTGATACTATGTCCCACCCAGTCCTCCCTAACCCTGATACTATGTCCCACCCAGTCCTCCCTAACCCTGATACTATGTCCACACCCAGTCCTCCCTAACCCCGATACTATGTCCTACCCAGTCCTCCCTAACCCTGATACTATGTCCTACCCAGTCCACCCTAACCCTGATACTATGTCCTACCCAGTCCTCCCTAACCCTGATACTATGTCCACACCCAGTCCTCCCTAAACCTGATACTATGTCCCACCCAGTCCTCCCTAACCCTGATACTATGTCCCCACCCAGTCCTCCCTAACCCTGATACTATGTCCCCACCCAGTCCTCCCTAACCCTAATACTATGTCCCCACCTACCCAGTCCTCCCTAACCCTGATACTATGACCCCACCCACCCAGTCCTCCCTAACCCTGATACTATGTCCCACCCAGTCCTCCCTAACCCTGATACTATGTCCCCACCCACCCAGTCCTCCCTAACCCTGATACTATGTCCCCACCCACCCAGTCCTCCCTAACCCTGATACTATGTCCCACCCAGTCCTCCCTAACCCTGATGCTATGTCCCCACCCAGTCCTCCCTAACCCTGATACTATGTCCCCACCCAGTCCTCCCTAACCCTAATACTATGTCCTACCCAGTCCTCCCTAACCCTGATACTATGTCCCCACCCAGTCCTCCCTAACCCTGATACTATGTCCTACCCAGTCTTCCCTAACCCTGATACTATGTCCCCACCCAGTCCTCCCTAACCCTGATACTATGTCCCACTCAGTCCTCCCTAACCCCGATACTATGTCCACACCCAGTCCTCCCTAACCCCGATACTATGTCCTACCCAGTCCTCCCTAACCCTGATACTATGTCCTACCCAGTCCTCCCTAACCCTGATACTATGTCCTACCCAGTCCTCCCTAACCCTGATACTATGTCCCCACCCAGTCCTCCCTAACCCTGATACTATGTCCTACCCAGTCCTCCCTAACCCTGATACTATGTCCTACCCAGTCCTCCCTAACCCTGATACTATGTCCTACCCAGTCCTCCCTAACCCTGATACTATGTCCCCACCCAGTCCTCCCTAACCCTGATACTATGTCCTACCCAGTCCTCCCTAACCCTGATACTATGTCCTACCCAGTCCTCCCTAACCCTGATACTATGTCCCCACCCACCCAGTCCTCCCTAACCCTGATACTATGTCCCCACCTACCCAGTCCTCCCTAACCCTGATACTATGTCCCCACCCAGTCCTCCCTAACCCTGATACTATGTCCCCACCCAGTCCTCCCTAACCCTGATACTATGTCCTACCCAGTCCTCCCTAACCCTGATACTATGTCCTACCCAGTCCTCCCTAACCCTGATACTATGTCCCCACCCAGTCCTCCCTAACCCTGATACTATGTCCCCACCCAGTCCTCCCTAACCCTGATACTATGTCCTACCCAGTCCTCCCTAACCCTGATACTATGTCCCCACCCAGTCCTCCCTAACCCTGATACTATGTCCCCACCCAGTCCTCCCTAACCCTGATACTATGTCCCCACCCAGTCCTCCCTAACCCTGATACTATGTCCTACCCACCCAGTCCTCCCTAACCCTGATACTATGTCCTACCCACCCAGTCCTCCCTAACCCTGATACTATGTCCTACCCAGTCCTCCCTAACCCTGATACTATGTCCCACCCAGTCCTCCCTAACCCTGATACTATGTCCCCACCCAGTCCTCCCTAACCCTGATACTATGTCCCACCCAGTCCTCCCTAACCCTGATACTATGTCCCCACCCACCCAGTCCTCCCTAACACTGATACTATGTCCCCACCCACCCAGTCCTCCCTAACCCTGATACTATGTCCCCACCCAGTCCTCCCTAACACTGATACTATGTCCCCACCCACCCAGTCCTCCCTAACACTGATACTATGTCCCCACCCACCCAGTCCTCCCTAACCCTGATACTATGTCCCCACCCAGTCCTCCCTAACCCTGATACTATGTCCTACCCAGTCCTCCCTAACCCTGATACTATGTCCCCACCTACCCAGTCCTCCCTAACCCTAATACTATGTCCTACCCAGTCCTCCCTAACCCTGATACTATGTCCTACCCAGTCCTCCCTAACCCTAATACTATGTCCCCACCCACCCAGTCCTCCCTAACCCTGATACTATGTCCCACCCAGTCCTCCCTAACCCTGATACTATGTCCTACCCAGTCCACCCTAACCCTGATACTATGTCCTACCCAGTCCTCCCTAACCCTGATACTATGTCCTACCCAGTCCTCCCTAACCCTGATACTATGTCCTACCCAGTCCTCCCTAACCCTGATACTATGTCCCCACCCAGTCCTCCCTAACCCTGATACTATGTCCCACCCAGTCCTCCCTAACCCTGATACTATGTCCCACCCAGTCCTCCCTAACCCTGATACTATGTCCACACCCAGTCCTCCCTAACCCCGATACTATGTCCTACCCAGTCCTCCCTAACCCTGATACTATGTCCTACCCAGTCCACCCTAACCCTGATACTATGTCCTACCCAGTCCTCCCTAACCCTGATACTATGTCCACACCCAGTCCTCCCTAACCCTGATACTATGTCCCACCCAGTCCTCCCTAACCCTGATACTATGTCCCCACCCAGTCCTCCCTAACCCTGATACTATGTCCCCACCCAGTCCTCCCTAACCCTAATACTATGTCCCCACCTACCCAGTCCTCCCTAACCCTGATACTATGACCCCACCCACCCAGTCCTCCCTAACCCTGATACTATGTCCCACCCAGTCCTCCCTAACCCTGATACTATGTCCCCACCCACCCAGTCCTCCCTAACCCTGATACTATGTCCCCACCCACCCAGTCCTCCCTAACCCTGATACTATGTCCCACCCAGTCCTCCCTAACCCTGATGCTATGTCCCCACCCAGTCCTCCCTAACCCTGATACTATGTCCCCACCCAGTCCTCCCTAACCCTAATACTATGTCCTACCCAGTCCTCCCTAACCCTGATACTATGTCCCCACCCAGTCCTCCCTAACCCTGATACTATGTCCTACCCAGTCTTCCCTAACCCTGATACTATGTCCCCACCCAGTCCTCCCTAACCCTGATACTATGTCCCACCCAGTCCTCCCTAACCCCGATACTATGTCCACACCCAGTCCTCCCTAACCCCGATACTATGTCCTACCCAGTCCTCCCTAACCCTGATACTATGTCCTACCCAGTCCTCCCTAACCCTGATACTATGTCCTACCCAGTCCTCCCAAACCCTGATACTATGTCCCCACCCAGTCCTCCCTAACCCTGATACTATGTCCTACCCAGTCCTCCCTAACCCTGATACTATGTCCTACCCAGTCCTCCCTAACCCTGATACTATGTCCTACCCAGTCCTCCCTAACCCTGATACTATGTCCCCACCCAGTCCTCCCTAACCCTGATACTATGTCCTACCCAGTCCTCCCTAACCCTGATACTATGTCCTACCCAGTCCTCCCTAACCCTGATACTATGTCCCCACCCACCCAGTCCTCCCTAACCCTGATACTATGTCCCCACCTACCCAGTCCTCCCTAACCCTGATACTATGTCCCCACCCAGTCCTCCCTAACCCTGATACTATGTCCCCACCCAGTCCTCCCTAACCCTGATACTATGTCCTACCCAGTCCTCCCTAACCCTGATACTATGTCCTACCCAGTCCTCCCTAACCCTGATACTATGTCCCCACCCAGTCCTCCCTAACCCTGATACTATGTCCCCACCCAGTCCTCCCTAACCCTGATACTATGTCCTACCCAGTCCTCCCTAACCCTGATACTATGTCCCCACCCAGTCCTCCCTAACCCTGATACTATGTCCCACCCAGTCCTCCCTAACCCTGATACTATGTCCCCACCCAGTCCTCCCTAACCCTGATACTATGTCCTACCCAGTCCAGTCCTCCCTAACCCTGATACTATGTCCCCACCCAGTCCTCCCTAACCCTGATACTATGTCCTACCCAGTCCTCCCTAACCCTGATACTATGTCCTATCCAGTCCTCCCTAACCCTGATACTATGTCCTACCCAGTCCTCCCTAACCCTGATACTATGTCCCCACCCAGTCCTCCCTAACCCTGATACTATGTCCTACCCAGTCCTCCCTAACCCTGATACTATGTCCCCACCCAGTCCTCCCTAACCCTGATACTATGTCCTACCCAGTCCTCCCTAACCCTGATACTATGTCCTACCCAGTCCTCCCTAACCCTGATACTATGTCCTACCCAGTCCTCCCTAACCCTGATACTATGTCCCCACCCAGTCCTCCCTAACCCTGATACTATGTCCTACCCAGTCCTCCCTAACCCTGATACTATGTCCTACCCAGTCCTCCCTAACCCTGATACTATGTCCTACCCAGTCCTCCCTAACCCTGATACTATGTCCCCACCCAGTCCTCCCTAACCCTGATACTATGTCCCCACCCAGTCCTCCCTAACCCTGATACTATGTCCCCACCCAGTCCTCCCTAACCCTGATACTATGTCCCCACCCAGTCTTCCCTAACCCTGATACTATGTCCCCACCCAGTCCTCCCTAACCCTGATACTATGTCCTACCCAGTCCTCCCTAACCCTGATACTATGTCCCCACCCACCCAGTCCTCCCTAACCCTGATACTATGTCCTACCCAGTCCTCCCTAACCCTGATACTATGTCCTACCCAGTCCTCCCTAACCCTGATACTATGTCCCCACCTACCCAGTCCTCCCTAACCCTGATACTATGTCCCCACCCAGTCCTCCCTAACCCTGATACTATGTCCCCACCCACCCAGTCCTCCCTAACCCTGATACTATGTCCCCACCCAGTCCTCCCTAACCCTGATACTATGTCCCCACCTACCCAGTCCTCCCTAACCCTGATACTATGTCCCCACCTACCCAGTCCTCCCTAACCCTGATACTATGTCCCCACCTACCCAGTCCTCCCTAACCCTGATACCATGTCCCCACCTACCCAGTCCTCCCTAACCCTGATACTATGTCCTACCCAGTCCTCCCTAACCCTGATACTATGTCCACACCCAGTCCTCCCTAACCCTAATACTATGTCCCCACCCACCCAGTCCTCCCTAACCCTGATACTATGTCCCCACCCACCCAGTCCTCCCTAACCCTGATACTATGTCCCCACCTACCCAGTCCTCCCTAACCCTGATACTATGTCCCCACCCACCCAGTCCTCCCTAACCCTGATACTATGTCCCACCCAGTCCACCCTAACCCTGATACTATGTCCCCACCCACCCAGTCCTCCCTAACCCTGATACTATGTCCCACCCAGTCCTCCCTAACCCTGATACTATGTCCTACCCAGTCCTCCCTAACCCTGATACTATGTCCCCACCCAGTCCTCCCTAACCCTGATACTATGTCCCCACCCAGTCCTCCCTAACCCTAATACTATGTCCCCACCCAGTCCTCCCTAACCCTGGTACTATGTCCTACCCAGTCCTCCCTAACCCTGATACTATGTCCCCACCCAGTCCTCCCTAACCCTGATACTATGTCCCCACCCAGTCCAGTCCTCCCTAACCCTGATACTATGTCCCCACCCAGTCCTCCCTAACCCTGATACTATGTCCCCACCCAGTCCTCCCTAACCCTGATACTATGTCCCCACCTACCCAGTCCTCCCTAACCCTGATACTATGTCCTACCCAGTCCTCCCTAACCCTGATACTATGTCCCCACCCAGTCCTCCCTAACCCTGATACTATGTCCTACCCAGTCCTCCCTAACCCTGATACTATGTCCCCACCTACCCAGTCCTCCCTAACCCTGATACTACGTCCCCACCCACCCAGTCCTCCCTAACCCTGATACTACGTCCCCACCCACCCAGTCCTCCCTAACCCTGATACTATGTCCCCACCCAGTCCTCCCTAACCCTGATACTATGTCCTACCCAGTCCTCCCTAACCCTGATACTATGTCCCACCCAGTCCTCCTTAACCCTGATACTATGTCTCACCCAGTCCTCCCTAACCCTGATACTATGTCCCACCCAGTCCTCCTTAACCCTGATACTATGTCTCACCCAGTCCTCCCTAACCCTGATACTATGTCCCACCCAGTCCTCCTTAACCCTGATACTATGTCCTACCCAGTCCTCCCTAACCCTGATACTATGTCCTACCCAGTCCTCCCTAACCCTGATACTATGTCCTACCCAGTCCTCCCTAACCCTGATACTATGTCCTACCCAGTCCTCCCTAACCCTGATACTATGTCCCACCCAGTCCTCCCTAACCCTAATACTATGTCCCACCCAGTCCTCCTTAACCCTGATACTATGTCCCCACCCACCCAGTCCTCCCTAACCCTGATACTATGTCCCCACCCACCCAGTCCTCCCTAACCCTGATACTATGTCCTACCCAGTCCTCCCTAACCCTGATACTATGTCCTACCCAGTCCTCCCTAACCCTGATACTATGTCCTACCCAGTCCTCCCTAACCCTGATACTATGTCCTACCCAGTCCTCCCTAACCCTGATACTATGTCCCACCCAGTCCTCCCTAACCCTAATACTATGTCCCACCCAGTCCTCCTTAACCCTGATACTATGTCCCCACCCACCCAGTCCTCCCTAACCCTGATACTATGTCCCCACCCACCCAGTCCTCCCTAACCCTGATACTATGTCCTACCCAGTCCTCCCTAACCCTGATACTATGTCCTACCCAGTCCTCCCTAACCCTGATACTATGTCCCACCCAGCCCTCCCTAACCCTGATACTATGTCCTACCCAGTCCTCCCTAACCCTGATACTATGTCCCACCCAGTCCTCCCTAACCCTGATACTATGTCCCACCCAGTCCTCCCTAACCCTGATACTATGTCCCCACCCACCCAGTCCTCCCTAACCCTGATACTATGTCCCCACCCAGTCCTCCCTAACCCTGATACTATGTCCTACCCAGTCCTCCCTAACCCTGATACTATGTCCCCACCTACCCAGTCCTCCCTAACCCTGATACTATGTCCCCACCCACCCAGTCCTCCCTAACCCTGATACTATGTCCCCACCCACCCAGTCCTCCTTAACCCTGATACTATGTCCCCACCCACCCAGTCCTCCCTAACTCTGATACTATGTCCCCACCCACCCAGTCCTCCTTAACCCTGATACTATGTCCCCACCCACCCAGTCCTCCCTAACCCTGATACTATGTCCCCACCCACCCAGTCCTCCCTAACCCTGATACTATGTCCTACCCAGTCCTCCCTAACCCTGATACTATGTCCTACCCAGTCCTCCCTAACCCTGATACTATGTCCCACCCAGTCCTCCCTAACCCTGATACTATGTCCTACCCAGTCCTCCCTAACCCTGATACTATGTCCCACCCAGTCCTCCCTAACCCTGATACTATGTCCCACCCAGTCCTCCCTAACCCTGATACTATGTCCCCACCCACCCAGTCCTCCCTAACCCTGATACTATGTCCCCACCCAGTCCTCCCTAACCCTGATACTATGTCCTACCCAGTCCTCCCTAACCCTGATACTATGTCCCCACCTACCCAGTCCTCCCTAACCCTGATACTATGTCCCCACCCACCCAGTCCTCCCTAACCCTGATACTATGTCCCCACCCACCCAGTCCTCCCTAACCCTGATACTATGTCCCCACCCAGTCCTCCCTAACCCTGATACTATGTCTCACCCAGTCCTCCCTAACCCTGATACTATGTCCACACCCAGTCCTCCCTAACCCTAATACTATGTCCCCACCCACCCAGTCCTCCCTAACCCTGATACTATGTCCCCACCTACCCAGTCCTCCCTAACCCTGATACTATGTCCCCACCCACCCAGTCCTCCCTAACCCTGATACTATGTCCCACCCAGTCCACCCTAACCCTGATACTATGTCCCCACCCACCCAGTCCTCCCTAACCCTGATACTATGTCCTACCCAGTCCTCCCTAACCCTAATACTATGTCCCCACCCAGTCCTCCCTAACCCTGATACTATGTCCCACCCAGTCCTTCCTAACCCTGATACTATGTCCCCACCCAGTCCTCCCTAACCCTGATACTATGTAATAATAATAATAATAATAAATAATAATAAATGCCATTTAGCCGACGCTTTTATCCAAAGCGACTTACAGTCACTATGTCCCCACCCAGTCCTCCCTAACCCTAATACTATGTCCCCACCTACCCAGTCCTCCCTAACCCTGATACTATGTCCCCACCCAGTCCTCCCTAACCCTGATACTATGTCCCCACCCAGTCCTCCCTAACCCTGATACTATGTCCCCACCCACCCAGTCCTCCCTAACCCTGATACTATGTCCCCACCCAGTCCTCCCTAACCCTGATACTATGTCCCCACCCACCCAGTCCTCCCTAACCCTGATACTATGTCCCACCCAGTCCTCCCTAACCCTGATACTATGTCCCCACCCAGTCCTCCCTAACCCTGATACTATGTCCCCACCCACCCAGTCCTCCCTAACCCTGATACAATGTCCTACCCAGTCCAGTCCTCCCTAACCCTGATACTATGTCCTACCCAGTCCTCCCTAACCCTGATACTCTGTCCTACCCAGTCCTCCCTAACCCTGATACTCTGTCCTACCCAGTCCAGTCCTCCCTAACCCTGATACTATGTCCTACCCAGTCCTCCCTAACCCTGATACTATGTCCCCACCCAGTCCAGTCCTCCCTAACCCTGATACTATGTCCTACCCAGTCCTCCCTAACCCTGATACTATGTCCCCACCCAGTCCAGTCCTCCCTAACCCTGATACTATGTCCTACCCAGTCCTCCCTAACCCTGATACTATGTCCCCACCCAGTCCAGTCCTCCCTAACCCTGATACTATGTCCCACCCAGTCCTCCCTAACCCTGATACTATGTCCCCACCCACCCAGTCCTCCCTAACCCTGATACTATGTCCTACCCAGTCCTCCCTAACCCTGATACTATGTCCCACCCAGTCCTCCCTAACCCTGATACTATGTCCCCATCCAGTCCTCCCTAACCCTGATACTATGTCCTACCCAGTCCTCCCTAACCCTGATACTATGTCCTACCCAGTCCTCCCTAACCCTGATACTATGTCCCACCCAGTCCTCCCTAACCCTGATACTATGTCCTACCCAGTCCTCCCTAACCCTGATACTATGTCCCACCCAGTCCTCCCTAACCCTGATACTATGTCCTATCCAGTCCTCCCTAACCCTGATACTATGTCCCACCCAGTCCTCCCTAACCCTAATACTATGTCCTACCCAGTCCTCCCTAACCCTGATACTATGACCCCACCCAGTCCTCCCTAACCCTGATACTATGTCCCACCCAGTCCTCCCTAACCCTGATACTATGTCCTACCCAGTCCTCCCTAACCCTGATACTATGTCCACACCCAGTCCTCCCTAACCCTGATACTATGTCCCACCCAGTCCAGTCCTCCCTAACCCTGATACTATGTCCAACCCAGTCCTATCTAACCCAGTCCAGTCCTACCCAGCCCAGTCCTATCTAATCCAGTCCAGTCCTATCTAACCCAGCCCAGTCCTACCTCACCCAGCCCTGCCTAACCCAGTCCAGTCCTACCTAACCCAGCCGTACCTAACCCAGTCCTATCTAACCCAGTCCTACCTAACCCAGCCCTGTCTAACCCAGCCGTACCTAACCCAGCCCAGTCCTGTCTAACCCAGCCCTGCCTAACCCAGTCCAGTCCTATCTAACCCAGTCCTACCCAGCCCAGTCCTACCTAACCCAGCCCGGTTCTGGTCTTACCTTCCAGCAGATCTCTGGCCAGCCCAGGCTCCGCCCCAGTGGACCTGACGAAGTCCGACAGGACGGCGTCCATGTCCAGAGTCATGTGATCATGTGGATGGGCTGCCCAGGCCGCTACGGTCACCTTAGTGGACGCCAGCCTTCACACTGTCATCTGGGAACACGAGGACACACACATACACACACATACACAGACACACACACACACACACACACAGACACACACACACAGACACACACATACACACACACACAGACATAGACGCACACACACACAGACACACACACACACACACACACACACACACACACACACACACACACACACACACACACACACACACACACACACACACACACACAGACGCACACACACACACAGACATAGACGCACACACACACAGACACACACACACAGACACACACAGACACACACACACACACAGACACACACACGCACACAGACACACACGCACACACAACCAGTTTGATGAGTCCATACTTGTAGCTTTGCGAAGGCAGTGTGAACTAACCAGAGTGTCACAACAGTAGCCTGTCATATTCCAGGGGACATCACACTGCGCCTCGGAGAAAAAGGTGGACTTGAACGTGTGTGTGTGTACAGCTGCACGTGCCTCCACATAGTCTGTGTGTGTGTGTGTGTGTGTGTGTGTGTGTGTGTGTGTGTGTGTGTGTGTGTGTGTGTGTGTGTGTGTGTGTGTGTGTGTGTGTGTGTGTGTGTGTGTGTGTGTGTGTGTGTGTGTGTGTGTGTGTGTGTGTGTGTGTGTGTGTGTGTGTGTGTGTGTGTGTGTGTGTGTGTGTGTGTGTCTGTGTGTGTGTGCGTCTATGTCTGTGTGTGTGTGTATGTGTGTGTCTGTGTGTGTGTGTCTGTGTGTGTGTGTGTGTGTGTGTCTGTGTATGTGTGTGTATGTATGTGTGTGGAAAATGATTAACAGCAGAAACTATGAATGATTAACATGATTACCTTCAGTCTACTGTCTACCTCATCATAATGACCCTGGTTCTGGAAGTTACCTTCAGTCTACTGTCTACCTCATCATAATGACCCTGGTTCAGGAAGTTACCTTCAGTCTACTGTCTACCTCATCATAATGACCCTGGTTCTGGAAGTTACCTTCAGTCTACTGTCTACCTCATCATAATGACCCTGGTTCTGGAAGTTACCTTCAGTCTACTGTCTACCTCATCATAATGACCCTGGTTCTGGAAGTTACCTTCAGTCTACTGTCTACCTCATCATAATGACCCTGGTTCTGGAAGTTAACTTCAGTCTACTGTCTACCTCATGATAATGACCCTGGTTCTGGAAGTGCATATTCAGTCTACTGTCGACCTCATTATAATGACCCTGGTTCTGGAAGTAACCTTCAGTCTACTGTCTACCTCATTATAATGACCCTGGTTCTGGAAGTAACCTTCAGTCTACTGTCTATCTCATTATAATGACCCTGGTTCTGGAAGTAACCTTCAGTCTACTGTCTACCTCATCATAATGACCCTGGTTCTGGAAGTAACCTTCAGTCTACTGTCTACCTCATCATAATGACCCTGGTTCTGGAAGTTACCTTCAGTCTACTGTCTACCTCATCATAATGACCCTGGTTCTGGAAGTTACCTTCAGTCTACTGTCTACCTCATCATAATGACCCTGGTTCTGGAAGTTACCTTCAGTCTACTGTCTACCTCATCATAATGACCCTGGTTCTGGAAGTTAACTTCAGTCTACTGTCTACCTCATGATAATGACCCTGGTTCTGGAAGTGCATATTCAGTCTACTGTCGACCTCATTATAATGACCCTGGTTCTGGAAGTAACCTTCAGTCTACTGTCTACCTCATTATAATGACCCTGGTTCTGGAAGTAACCTTCAGTCTACTGTCTACCTCATTATAATGACCCTGGTTCTGGAAGTAACCTTCAGTCTACTGTCTACCTCATCATAATGACCCTGGTTCTGGAAGTAACCTTCAGTCTACTGTCTACCTCATCATAATGACCCTGGTTCTGGAAGTTACCTTTCAGTCTACTGTCGACCTCATCATAATGACCCTGGTTCAGGAAGTTACCTTCAGTCTACTGTCTACCTCATCATAATGACCCTGGTTCTGGAAGTTACCTTCAGTCTACTGTCTACCTCATCATAATGACCCTGGTTCTGGAAGTTACCTTCAGTCTACTGTCTACCTCATCATAATGACCCTGGTTCAGGAAGTTACCTTCAGTCTACTGTCTACCTCATCATAATGACCCTGGTTCTGGAAGTTACCTTCAGTCTACTGTCTACCTCATCATAATGACCCTGGTTCTGGAAGTTACCTTCAGTCTACTGTCTACCTCATCATAATGACCCTGGTTCTGGAAGTTACCTTCAGTCTACTGTCTACCTCATCATAATGACCCTGGTTCTGGAAGTTAACTTCAGTCTACTGTCTACCTCATGATAATGACCCTGGTTCTGGAAGTGCATATTCAGTCTACTGTCGACCTCATTATAATGACCCTGGTTCTGGAAGTAACCTTCAGTCTACTGTCTACCTCATTATAATGACCCTGGTTCTGGAAGTAACCTTCAGTCTACTGTCTATCTCATTATAATGACCCTGGTTCTGGAAGTAACCTTCAGTCTACTGTCTACCTCATCATAATGACCCTGGTTCTGGAAGTAACCTTCAGTCTACTGTCTACCTCATCATAATGACCCTGGTTCTGGAAGTTACCTTCAGTCTACTGTCTACCTCATCATAATGACCCTGGTTCTGGAAGTTACCTTCAGTCTACTGTCTACCTCATCATAATGACCCTGGTTCTGGAAGTTACCTTCAGTCTACTGTCTACCTCATCATAATGACCCTGGTTCTGGAAGTTAACTTCAGTCTACTGTCTACCTCATGATAATGACCCTGGTTCTGGAAGTGCATATTCAGTCTACTGTCGACCTCATTATAATGACCCTGGTTCTGGAAGTAACCTTCAGTCTACTGTCTACCTCATTATAATGACCCTGGTTCTGGAAGTAACCTTCAGTCTACTGTCTACCTCATTATAATGACCCTGGTTCTGGAAGTAACCTTCAGTCTACTGTCTACCTCATCATAATGACCCTGGTTCTGGAAGTAACCTTCAGTCTACTGTCTACCTCATCATAATGACCCTGGTTCTGGAAGTTACCTTCAGTCTACTGTCGACCTCATCATAATGACCCTGGTTCAGGAAGTTACCTTCAGTCTACTGTCTACCTCATCATAATGACCCTGGTTCTGGAAGTTACCTTCAGTCTACTGTCTACCTCATCATAATGACCCTGGTTCTGGAAGTTACCTTCAGTCTACTGTCTACCTCATCATAATGACCCTGGTTCTGGAAGTTACCTTCAGTCTACTGTCTACCTCATCATAATGACCCTGGTTCTGGAAGTTAACTTCAGTCTACTGTCTACCTCATGATAATGACCCTGGTTCTGGAAGTGCATATTCAGTCTACTGTCGACCTCATTATAATGACCCTGGTTCTGGAAGTAACCTTCAGTCTACTGTCTACCTCATTATAATGACCCTGGTTCTGGAAGTAACCTTCAGTCTACTGTCTACCTCATTATAATGACCCTGGTTCTGGAAGTAACCTTCAGTCTACTGTCTACCTCATCATAATGACCCTGGTTCTGGAAGTAACCTTCAGTCTACTGTCTACCTCATCATAATGACCCTGGTTCTGGAAGTTAACTTCAGTCTACTGTCTACCTCATCATAATGACCCTGGTTCTGGAAGTTAACTTCAGTCTACTGTCTACCTCATGATAATGACCCTGGTTCTGGAAGTGCATATTCAGTCTACTGTCGACCTCATTATAATGACCCTGGTTCTGGAAGTAACCTTCAGTCTACTGTCTACCTCATTATAATGACCCTGGTTCTGGAAGTAACCTTCAGTCTACTGTCTACCTCATTATAATGACCCTGGTTCTGGAAGTAACCTTCAGTCTACTGTCTACCTCATCATAATGACCCTGGTTCTGGAAGTTAACTTCAGTCTACTGTCTACCTCATCATAATGACCCTGGTTCTGGAAGTTAACTTCAGTCTACTGTCTACCTCATCATAATGACCCTGGTTCTGGAAGTAACCTTCAGTCTACTGTCGACCTCATCATATTCAGGGAAGGAGGTGTGTATTTTATCCATTAGCCAAGAACTGTTAATCTGCTCCTGTTTCTATACTATACTATACTATACTGTTTCTATACTACTCTCTACTGTCAGACCAAACCCCTATATTTACCCTCTACTATATCTACGGTCAGACCAAACCTCTATATTTACCCCTCTACTATATCTACTATCAGACCAAACCCCTATATTTACCCCTCTACTATATCTACTGTCAGACCAAACCTCTATATTTACCCTCTACTATATCTACTGTCAGACCAATCCTCTATATTTACCCTCTACTATATCTACTGTCAGACCAAACCTCTATATTTACCCCTCTACTATATCTACTGTCAGACCAAACCCCTATATTTACCCCTCTACTATATCTACTGTCAGACCAAACCTCTACCCCTCTACTATATCTACTGTCAGACCAAACCTCTATATTTACCCTCTACTATATCTACTGTCAGACCAAACCCCTACCCCTCTACTATATCTACTGTCAGACCAAACCCCTATATTTACCCTCTACTATATCTACTGTCAGACCAAACCCCTATATTTACCCCTCTACTATATCTACTGTCAGACCAAACCCCTACCCCTCTACTATATCTACTGTCAGACCAAACCCCTATATTTACCCTCTACTATATCTACTGTCAGACCAAACCCCTATATTTACCCCTCTACTATATCTACAGTCAGACCAAACCTCTACCCCTCTACTATATCTACTGTCAGACCAAACCTCTATATTTACCCTCTACTATATCTACTGTCAGACCAAACCCCTACCCCTCTACTATATCTACTGTCAGACCAATCCCCTACCCATCTACTATATCTACTGTCAGACCAAACCTCTATATTTACCCCTCTACTATATCTACTGTCAGACCAAACCCCTATATTTACCCCTCTACTATATCTACAGTCAGACCAAACCTCTACCCCTCTACTATATCTACTGTCAGACCAAACCTCTATATTTACCCTCTACTATATCTACTGTCAGACCAAACCCCTACCCCTCTACTATATCTACTGTCAGACCAATCCCCTACCCCTCTACTATATCTACTGTCAGACCAAACCTCTATATTTACCCCTCTACTATATCTACTGTCAGACCAAACCTCTATATTTACCCCTCTACTATATCTACTGTCAGACCAAACCTCTATATTTACCCCTCTACTATATCTACTGTCAGACCAAACCCCTATATTTACCCCTCTACTATATCTACTGTCAGACCAATCCCCTACCCCTCTACTATATCTACTGTCAGACCAAACCTCTATATTTACCCCTCTACTTTCTCTCTCTCTCTCTCTCTCTCTCTCTCTCTCTCTCTCTCTCTCTCTCTCTCTCTCTCTCTCTCTCTCTCTCTCTCTCTCTCTCTCTCTCTCTCTCTCTCTCTCTCTCTCTCTCTCTCTCTCTCTCTCTCTCTCTCTCTCTCTCTCTCTCTCTCTCTCTCTCTCTCTCTCTCTCTCTCTCTCTCTCTCTCTCTCTCTCTCTCTCTCTCTCTCTCTCTCTTTCTCCCAGTCTCTCTCTCTCTCTCTCCCAGTCTCTCTCTCTCTTTCTCCCAGTCTCTCTCTCTCTTTCTCCCAGTCTCTCTCTCTCTCTCTCCCAACTCACTCCAGATAAAATACTCCAACTGTCTAACAACACAACATCCACCAGACAGACCTCTGTGAAGTTAATAACAAGCCCAATGAGAGAGATGTTTTTGAGATGGGTTTTTTTGTCTTTCAAAAACAAGAACATTTCTATAGTGACCCAACACTTTAACAGTAGTGTAAATTCTTTCCAAATACCACCTGAATTCAAGAACGACCCTCCTATAAAAACACATTTGACTGAACAATGAAAATGTAAGATGGACTCCAAAGAAAATTATATATTTCAGGGATAGGTGGAATATAGCCTCATCATTACATGAAAAATAACTTCTGCAGTACAGATTATAGCAGTAGTTAAAGTAGTAGAAGAAGAAGCAGTAGAAGAAGCAGTAGAAGAAGAAGCAGTAGAAGAAGAAGAAGCAGTAAAAGAAGAAGCAGTAGAAGAAGAAGAAGCAGTAAAAGAAGAAGAAGCAGTAGAAGATGAAGAAGAAGCAGTAGAGGAAGAAGAAGAAGCAGTAGAAGAAGAAGAAGCAGTAGAAGAATATGAAGCAGTAGAAGAAGAAGAAGAAGCAGTAGAAGAAGAAGAAGCAGCAGTAGAAGAAGAAGAAGCAGCAGTAGAAGAAGAAGAAGCAGCAGTAGAAGAAGAAGAAGCAGTAGAAGAAGAAGAAGCAGCAGTAGAAGAAGAAGCAGTAGAAGAACAAGAAGCAGTATAAGCAGCAGTAGAAGAAGAAGAAGCAGTAGAAGAAGAAGAAGCAGCAGTAGAAGAAGAAGCAGTAGAAGAAGAAGAAGCAGTATAAGCAGCAGTAGAAGAAGAAGAAGCAGTAGAAGAAGAAGAAGCAGTAGAAGCAGCAGTAGAAGAAGAAGAAGCAGTAGAAGAAGAAGAAGCAGCAGTAGAAGAAGAAGCAGTAGAAGAAGAAGAAGCAGTAGAAGAAGCAGCAGTAGAAGAAGAAGAAGCAGTAGAAGCAGCAGTAGAAGAAGAAGCAGTAGAAGCAGCAGTAGAAGAAGAAGAAGCAGTAGAAGCAGCAGTAGAAGAAGAAGAAGCAGTAGAAGCAGCAGTAGAAGAAGAAGAAGCAGTAGAAGCAGCAGTAGAAGAAGAAGAAGCAGTAGAAGCAGCAGTAGAAGAAGAAGAAGCAGTAGAAGAAGCAGCAGTAGAAGAAGAAGAAGCAGTAGAAGAAGCAGCAGTAGAAGAAGAAGAAGCAGTAGAAGCAGCAGTAGAAGAAGAAGAAGCAGTAGAAGCAGCAGTAGAAGAAGAAGAAGCAGTAGAAGCAGCAGTAGAAGAAGAAGAAGCAGTAGAAGCAGCAGTAGAAGAAGCAGCAGTAGAAGAAGAAGCAGTAGAAGAAGAAGCAGTAGAAGAAGCAGTAGAAGAAGAAGAAGCAGTAGAAGAGGTCAGACTTACTTCTATCTGATCACAGTGGGGTTGTTAGATGCCCTTTCTGAGGCATGCTTGTGTCTGGCATCACACACAACGGCTCTACTCTTTAATCCATCGTTTCACCGGCAGACATGATGGAGGGAACACCGGTTACTGAGAGAAAGAGAGAAGAACAACACCTTAGAACATTGACCTTCTCATTGGACACCAGAGATGTAATTTCATGAATGTCAGTCAATCATTTAAGTCACTGAGCAGACACTCTTATCCAGAGAGACCAACAGTAATTAGTGAGTCCATACATTTTGTGACTGGTCCTCCGTGGGAATCCAACCCACAACACTGGTGTTGCAAGCACCACACTCTACCACCTGAGCCATATATTATCTAGATGTCCTCTCTCTCTCACTCACTCACTCACTCACTCACTCACTCACTCACTCACTCACTCACTCACTCACTCACTCACTCACTCACTCACTCACTCACTCACTCTCACACACACAGTCTGCATGCCCAATTTGATCATTGGTTGACTTTCAACAGCCTGAGAAAGGCTCATATTCTCTGAACTGCAGAACATCCGATGTTTGCATGGACAGCTGGTGTGAGTAAAGGCTGCTCTGAGATCAGGTACAAAGCTATGAAGAGTTGATTCACAACGTCATGGAAAAAGCTTTACTTGAATAGGCTATACTCCTGATAAGTGCAACGGATTTGGGATCGCTGTGAATGTTTAGTGTGACTAAAACAGTCTGGACCAGAGAGAGAGACAGAGAGAGACAGAAAGAGAGAGACAGAAAGAGACAGAGAGAGACAGATAGACAGAGAGAGACAGAGAGAAAGAGAGAGAGAGAGAAAGAGAGAGAGAGCTAGATTACTTGTTGGTTATTACTGCATTGTCAGAACTAGAAGCACAAGCATTTCTCTACACTCGCACTAACATCTGCTAACCATGTGTATGTGACAAATAACATTTGATTTGATTTGATTTGAGACACAGAGACACAGAGAGACACAGAGAGAGAGAGAGAGAGAGAGAGAGAGAGAGAGAGAGAGAGAGAGAGAGAGAGAGAGAGAGAGAGAGAGAGAGAGAGAGAGAGAGAGAGACAGCAAGAGAGAGAGACAGAGAGAGAGAGGGAGACAGAGAGAGAGAGAGAGAGATACAGAGAGACAGAGACAGATACAGAGAGACAGAGACAGAGCGACAGAGAGACAGAGAGAGAGAGAGAAACAGAGAGAGAGAGACAGAGAGACAGAGAGAGAGAGAGAGAGAGAGAGAGAGAGAGAGAGAAACAGAGAGATACAGAGATACAGAGAGACAGAGAGAGAGAGAGACAGAGACAGAGACAGAGAGACAGAGAGAGAGAGAGACAGAGAGAGAGACACAGAGAGAGAGAGACAGAGAGAGAGACACAGAGAGAGAGAGAGAGAGAGAGAGAGAGAGAGAGAGAGAGAGAGAGAGAGAGAGAGAGAGAGAGAGAGAGACAGAGAGACAGAGAGAGAGAGAGGGGTAGAGAGACAGAGAGAGAGAGAGAGAGAGAGAGAGAGAGAGAGAGAGAGAGAGAGAGAGAGAGAGAGAGAGAGAGAGAGAGAGAGAGAGACACAGAGAGAGAGAGAGACACAGAGAGAGAGAGAGAGAGAGAGAGAGAGAGAGAGAGAGAGAGAGAGAGAGAGAGAGAGAGAGAGAGAGAGAGAGACAGAGAGAGAGAGAGACAGAGAGAGAGAGAGAGAGAGAGAGAGAGAGAGAGAGAGAGAGAGAGAGACAGAGAGAGAGAGAGAGAGAGAGAGAGAGAGAGAGAGAGAGAGAGAGAGAGAGAGAGAGAGAGAGAGAGAGAGAGAGAGAGAGAGAGAGAGAGAGAGAGAGAGAGAGAGAGACATCTAGTCATTGGATGAGTGCTTAGTATTTCCACTGGGAGGAGTGCTGAGCTTCCAGGAACCAATTATAAAGGTAGTAATGATGGTTCTCTTTCACAGACGTCCAACCAGTTGCTGTTGTTGTTGGTAAGGAGGAGAGTTGTACCTGGTTGTACCTAGAACCGAGAGCTGTGACATGGGAGGTACGCCCATCTAATAACGTTCATGTCCTAGATTGTTGCTCATTGTTCCTAAACTCTGCTGATTAACATCCCAGAGGATTTATGTTGACGTCCGTAGGTTGTTGTTGACTGTGGTGATGGTATGAGGTGTATCTACAGCTGAATGGGAGGAGTGACATAAGAGGTCCCTCTGACCGTGTTGTGTTCTAGATACCATCTGACCGTGTTGTGTTCTAGATACCATCTGACCGTGTTGTGTTCTAGATATCATCTGTTCTAGATTCTGACTGTGTTGTGTTCTAGATACCCTCTGACTGTGTTGTGTTCTAGATACCCTCTGACCGTGTTGTGTTCTCTAGATACCCTCTGACCGTGTTGTGTTCTAGATACCCTCTGACCGTGTTGTGTTCTCTGAGATACCATCTGACCGTGTTGTGTTGTACCCTCTGACCGTGTTGTGTTCTAGATACCATCTGACCGTGTTGTGATACCCTCTGACCGTGTTGTGTTTTAGATACCATCTGACCGTGTTGTGTTCTAGATACCCTCTGACTGTGTTGTGTTCTAGATACCCTCTGACCGTGTTGTGTTCTAGATACCCTCTGACCGTGTTGTGTTCTAGATACCCTCTGACTGTGTTGTGTTCTAGATACCCTCTGACCGTGTTGTGTTCTAGATACCCTCTGACCGTGTTGTGTTCTAGATACCCTCTGACTGTGTTGTGTTCTAGATACCCTCTGACCGTGTTGTGTTCTAGATACCATACATTACTGTAGATGTGAGAGATTCTAAAGGGCAGGAGACATCACATGTTTTAGTCCCGTACGGATTAGTCCTTAACACCGCCAAAGATTCCTACATACCATAATGGCACCCTATTCCCTACATAGTGCTCTGCTTTTGGCCAAGGGGCAATAGGGCTCTGGTCGAAAGTAGTGCACTATATAGGGATTAGGGTGCCATTTTGGGACGTATTCCATGACTCAAGGACAAAAACAACTCATTAACAGCCTCAAACATCCCTCTCAAATCAAGTCTGATTCATCCAACACGCATCCATTGACAAAGAGCCAATTTGGCAGCTCTCCAGTCACTGTGTCACTGACATGTGGAGAGAACTGAGGGGGAGATTAAACTTCCAGATTCATTTAATTCACCACCGTGTAATAGGAAGATATCAATCAGCGTCTCAAATGGCACCCTACACCCTACAGAGTGCACTACTTTAGGCCAGACAAATGGCACCCTACACCCTACAGAGTGCACTACTTTAGACCAGACAAATGGAACACTATTCCCTTTATAGGGCACTACTTTAGACCAGACAAATAGAACACTATCACCTTTATAGTGCACTACTTTAGACCAGACAAATGGAACACTATTCCCTTTATAGGGCACTACTTTAGGCCAGACAAATTAGGCCAGACAAATGGAACACTATCACCTTTATAGTGCACTACTTTAGGCCAGACAAATGGAACACTATCACCTTTATAGTGCACTACTTTAGACCAGACAAATGGAACACTATCACCTTTATAGTGCACTACTTTAGGCCAGACAAATGGAACACTATCACCTTTATAGTGCACTACTTTAGACCAGACAAATGGAACACTATTCCCTTTATAGTGCACTACTTTAGGCCAGACAAATGGAACACTATCACCTTTATAGTGCACTACTTTAGGTCAGACAAATAGAACACTATCACCTTTATAGTGCACTACTTTAGACCAGACAAATGGAACACTATAACCTTTATAGTGCACTACTTTAGACCAGACAAATAGAACACTATCACCTTTATAGTGCACTACTTTAGGCCAGACAAATGGAACACTATCACCTTTATAGTGCACTACTTTAGGCCAGACAAATAGAACACTATTCCCTTTATAGGGTACTACTTTAGACCAGACAAATAGAACAATATTCCCTTTATAGGGCACTACTTTAGACCAGACAAATGGAACACTATTCCCTTTATAGGGCACTACTTTAGGCCAGACAAATGGAACACTATCACCTTTATAGTGCACTACTTTAGACCAGACAAATGGAACACTATTCCCTTTATAGGGCACTACTTTAGGTCAGACAAATGAACAAATTTATAGTGCACTACTTTAGACCAGACAAATGGAACACTATTCCCTTTATAGTGCACTACTTTAGACCAGACAAATGGAACACTATTCCCTTTATAGGGCACTACTTTAGACCAGACAAATAGAACACTATCACACCTTTATAGGGCACTACTTTAGACCAGCCAAATGGCACCCTATTCCCTACATAGTGCACTACTTTAGACCAGACAAATGTCACGCCAACCCCCTACATAGTGCACTACTTGAGGCCCTGGTCTAAAGTAGTAGTGCACTATGAAGGGAATAGGGTGCTATTTGGCGCGCGTCATATTTCGCCGATGTCCCATCCTGAAGAACCATAGGAAACAGTCCCTTCGATCCCTGTACTGTGGACGAAGGATCTCAGACGAAAACAAATGAGACATTTCTCCTCTTCACAAAGCACGCCGTTGGGGAAGAAAACCGCTTAAAAATAGAAAGAGCATGGCGCTTGTAACGCCAGGGTAGTGGGTTCGATTCCTGGGACCACCCATACGTAGAATGTATGCACACATGACTGTAAGTCGCTTTGGATAAAAGCGTCTGCTAAATGGCATATATATATATATATATATATATTAAGAACTGTTGTGTTCTCTGCATGTCGGTGATCAGCGTTCATCAGAATGAATATTTATTGTTTACCTACACAAAAAGACTGGAAATAATGTTGAGACAAAACTCTCCAACGGCAGACTTAATAATCATCTCATACACTTCTTCTATCTGGTTAGTTTGACCCAGTGAACCTGACTACATTTAGATAACTAGACTCCCTTCTGGTTAGTTTGACCCAGTGAACCTGACTACATTTAGATAACTAGACTCCCTTCTGGTTAGTTTGACCCAGTGAACCTGACTACATTTAGATAACTAGACTCCCTTCTGGTTAGTTTGACCCAGTGAACCTGACTACATTTAGATAACTAGACTTCCCTTCTGGTTAGTTTAACCCAGTAAACCTGACTACATAATGGAGAGATGCAGTTAACCAAATCAGACTAGACCCACATGGTGTCCTAGGTTTCTTTGGTCCCAGACAGCCCAAGATCCACTAGTCAGTATTCAGACCTACTAGTCAGTACTCACATGCACTAGTCAGTACTCACATCCACTAGTCAGTACTCAGATCTACTAGTCACTACTCACATCCACTAGTCAGTACTCACATCTACTAGTCAGTACTCAGATCTACTAGTCAGTACTCACATCCACTAGTCAGTACTCACATCCACTAGTCAGTACTCACATCCACTAGTCAGTACTCAGATCTACTAGTCAGTACTCAGATCTACTAGTCAGTACTCAGATCCACTAGTCAGTACTCAGACCCACTAGTCAGTACTCAGACCTACTAGTCAGTACTCACATCTACTAGTCAGTACTCACATCCACTAGTCAGTACTCAGACCTACTAGTCAGTACTCACATCTACTAGTCAGTACTCACATCTACTAGTCAGTACTCAGACCTACTAGTCAGTACTCACATCTACTAGTCAGTACTCAGACCTACTAGTCAGTACTCACATCTACTAGTCAGTACTCTCATCCACTAGTCAGTACTGAGACACACTAGTCAGTACTCAGACCTACTAGTCAGTACTCAGACCTACTAGTCAGTACTCACATCTACTAGTCAGTACTCACATCCACTAGTCAGTACTCAGACCTACTAGTCAGTACTCACATCTACTAGTCAGTACTCACATCTACTAGTCAGTACTCAGACCTACTAGTCAGTACTCACATCTACTAGTCAGTACTCACATCTACTAGTCAGTACTCTCATCCACTAGTCAGTACTGAGACACACTAGTCAGTACTCAGACCTACTAGTCAGTACTCAGACCTACTAGTCAGTACTCAGACCTACTAGTCAGTACTCAGACACACTAGTCAGTACTCAGATCCACTAGTCAGTACTCACATCCACTAGTCAGTACTCACATCCACTAGTCAGTACTCAGACCTACTAGTCAGTACTCAGACCTACTAGTCAGTACTCAGATCCACTAGTCAGTACTCAGATCCACTAGTCAGTACTCAGATCCACTAGTCAGTACTCAGATCCACTAGTCAGTACTCAGATCCACTAGTCAGTACTCAGACCTACTAGTCAGTACTCAGACCTACTAGTCAGTACTCAGACCCACTAGTCAGTACTCACATCCACTAGTCAGTACTCAGACCTACTAGTCAGTACTCAGATCCACTAGTCAGTACTCAGATCCACTAGTCAGTACTCAGATCCACTAGTCAGTACTCTCATCCACTAGTCAGTACTCAGACCTACTAGTCAGTACTCAGATCCACTAGTCAGTACTCAGACCTACTTGTCAGTACTGAGACACACTAGTCAGTACTCAGACCTACTAGTCAGTAGTCAGATCCACTAGTCAGTACTCAGATCCACTAGTCAGTACTCACATCCACTAGTCAGTACTCACATCCACTAGTCAGTACTCACATCCACTAGTCAGTACTCAGATCCACTAGTCAGTACTCACATCCACTAGTCAGTACTCACATCCACTAGTCAGTACTCACATCCACTAGTCAGTACTCACATCCACTAGTCAGTACTCACATCCACTAGTCAGTACTCACATCCACTAGTCAGTACTCAGACCTACTAGTCAGTACTCAGATCCACTAGTCAGTACTCAGACCTACAAGTCAGTACTCAGATCCACTAGTCAGTACTCAGACCTACTAGTCAGTACTCAGATCTACTAGTCAGTACTCAGATCCACTAGTCAGTACTGAGACAAACTACCGGTGTTATAAAGCAGTGCTGGTGAAAAGTCCCGGTCCCCGTTTTCCCCACGACCACATGACATTACAGCACCTCTCTGTTTCCTCCCTGCCTGTCCACATACTCAATCCACACAACAAAACCCTGATAAAAACAAACACAGTCTTCCTTTTTCTTCAAAAACTTGTTATGGTTTTACTTGCAAAATGATCATGATATGACATGTGGTTAAATGAGCTGATTGTAAGACAGAGCATCGGCTAAATGATTCATGTAAAATGAAGATATAAAACAACAACAACACCAACAGCAGTACATCTGAAACACCTCTGTCTGTCTGTCTGTCTGTCTGTCTGTCTGTCTCTCTGTCTGTCTGTCTGTCTGTCTCTCTGTCTCTCTGTCTCTCTGTCTCTCTGTCTCTCTGTCTCTCTGTCTCTCTGTCTCTCTGTCTCTCTGTCTCTCTGTCTCTCTGTCTCTCTGTCTCTCTCTCTCTCTCTCTCTCTCTCTCTCTCTCTCTCTCTCTCTCTCTCTCTCTCTCTCTCTCTCTCTCTCTCTCTCTCTCTCTCTCTCTCTCTCTCTCTCTCTCTCTGAGGAATGTTGTTGTTTACAAGGCTTTACAAGGCTGTCTCTAAAGACGGAGAGAGTGTCCATGTCACTGTAGCAGGAGGGTGATGCACAGGGTAACACTATCCCATGAACGGCCGGCTTGATGAGAAGAGCCAGGACAGCTTTAGAGAAACAGCTGGTGAGTAGAGCCAGGACAGCTTTAGAGAAACAGCTGGTGAGTAGAGCCAAGACAGCTTTAGAGAAACAGTATGTGTGATTTATGGAACACAGCTGTGAAAGTGCAAAATGTCCCCACTACACAACCACCTACCATCTAGCCCCACTACACAACCATCTACCATCTAGCACCACTACACAACCATCTACCATCTAGCCCCACTATACAACCATCTACCATCTACCATCTACCATCTAGCCCCACTACACAACCATCTACCATCTACCATCTACCATCTAGCCCCACTACACAACCATCTACCATCTACCATCTACCATCTAGCCCCACTATACAACCATCTACCATCTACCATCTAGCCCCACTACACAACCATCTACCATCTAGCCCCACTACACAACCATCTACCATCTAGCCCCACTACACAACCATCTACCATCTACCATCTACCATCTAGCCCCACTACACAACCATCTACCATCTAGGCCCACTACACAACCAGCTACCATCTAGGCCCACTACACAACCAGCTACCATCTAACCCCACTACACAACCATCTACCATCTACCATCTACCATCTAGCCCCACTACACAACCATCTACCATCTAGGCCCACTACACAACCAGCTACCATCTAGGCCCACTACACAACCAGCTACCATCTAACCCCACTACACAACCATCTACCATCTAACCCCACTATACAACCATCTACCATCTAGGCCCACTACACAATCAACTACCATCTAGCCCCACTACACAACCATCTACCATCTAGCCCCAATACACAAACATCTACCATCTAGACCCACTACACAACCATCTACCATCTACCATCTAGCCCCACTACACAACCATCTACCATCTAGCCCCACTACACAACCATCTACCATCTACCATCTAGCCCCACTACACAACCATCTACCATCTACCATCTAGCCACACTACACAACTATCTACCATCTAACCCACTACACAACCATCTACCATCTACCATCTACCCCCACTACACAACCATCTACCATCTACCATCTACCCCCACTACACAACCATCTACCATCTACCATCTAACCCCACTACACAACCATCTACCATCTACCATCTAGCCCCACTACACAACCATCTACCATCTAGCCCCACTACACAACCATCTACCATCTACCATCTACCATCTAGCCCCACTACACAACCATCTACCATCTAGGCCCACTACACAACCAGCTACCATCTAGGCCCACTACACAACCAGCTACCATCTAACCCCACTACACAACCATCTACCATCTACCATCTACCATCTAGCCCCACTACACAACCATCTACCATCTAGGCCCACACAGAGCCAAGACAGCTTTAGAGAAACAGTATGTGTGATTTATGGAACACAGCTGTGAAAGTGCAAAATGTCCCCACTACACAACCACCTACCATCTAGCCCCACTACACAACCATCTACCATCTAGCACCACTACACAACCATCTACCATCTAGCCCCACTATACAACCATCTACCATCTACCATCTACCATCTAGCCCCACTACACAACCATCTACCATCTACCATCTACCATCTAGCCCCACTACACAACCATCTACCATCTACCATCTACCATCTAGCCCCACTATACAACCATCTACCATCTACCATCTAGCCCCACTACACAACCATCTACCATCTAGCCCCACTACACAACCATCTACCATCTAGCCCCACTACACAACCATCTACCATCTACCATCTACCATCTAGCCCCACTACACAACCATCTACCATCTAGGCCCACTACACAACCAGCTACCATCTAGGCCCACTACACAACCAGCTACCATCTAACCCCACTACACAACCATCTACCATCTACCATCTACCATCTAGCCCCACTACACAACCATCTACCATCTAGGCCCACTACACAACCAGCTACCATCTAGGCCCACTACACAACCAGCTACCATCTAACCCCACTACACAACCATCTACCATCTAACCCCACTATACAACCATCTACCATCTAGGCCCACTACACAATCAACTACCATCTAGCCCCACTACACAACCATCTACCATCTAGCCCCAATACACAAACATCTACCATCTAGACCCACTACACAACCATCTACCATCTACCATCTAGCCCCACTACACAACCATCTACCATCTAGCCCCACTACACAACCATCTACCATCTACCATCTAGCCCCACTACACAACCATCTACCATCTACCATCTAGCCACACTACACAACTATCTACCATCTAACCCACTACACAACCATCTACCATCTACCATCTACCCCCACTACACAACCATCTACCATCTACCATCTACCCCCACTACACAACCATCTACCATCTACCATCTAACCCCACTACACAACCATCTACCATCTACCATCTAGCCCCACTACACAACCATCTACCATCTAGCCCCACTACACAACCATCTACCATCTAACCACACTACACAACCATCTACCATCTAACCACACTACATAACCATCTACCATCTAGCCCCACTACACAACCATCTACCATCTAGCCCCACTAGAAGACTATAGAAGGTTCTGACTGCAACGTGGTGGGAGAGCAGCAGGTTTGTTGTGTCTGGAAGCCTCTCCATTTACTTCCTCATGAGAAACTAGAACAGGAACTGATGAGGGGTCAACAAGTGGCACAGAGACATTTCCCACCGACTCTTGTTAAACTGCAATCAAGATAAACTCAGGGGAATAGAGGAGAGAAGAGAGATTTCAACACCAGTTAAATTAAACTACAATCCACTGTCTCTCTCCCCCGTTTCACTCTCTCTCTCTCTCTCTCTCTCTCTCTCTCTCTCTCTCTCTCAATAGATCGCCATCACACCATCTTGTAACCATAGATCACCATCTTGTAACCATAGATCACCATCTTGTAACCATAGATCACCATCATACCATCTTTTAACCATAGATCACCATCACACCATCTTGTAACCATAGATCACCATCATATCATCTTGTAACCATAGATCACCATCTTGTAACCATAGATCACCATCATACCACCCTGTAACCATAGATCACCATCTTGTAACCATAGATCACCATCTTGTAACCATAGATCACCATCATACCACCTTGTAACCATAGATCACCATCTTGTAACCATAGATCACCATCATACCATCTTGTAACCATAGATCACCATCTTGTAACCATAGATCACCATCTTGTAACCATAGATCACCATCTTGTAACCATAGATCACCATCTTGTAACCATAGATCACCATCTTGTAACCATAGATCACCATCTTGTAACCATAGATCACCATCATATCATCTTGTAACCATAGATCACCATCTTGTAACCATAGATCACCATCATACCACCTTGTAACCATAGATCACCATCTTGTAACCATAGATCACCATCTTGTAACCATAGATCACCATCATACCACCTTGTAACCATAGATCACCATCTTGTAACCATAGATCACCATCATACCATCTTGTAACCATAGATCACCATCTTGTAACCATAGATCACCATCTTGTAACCATAGATCACCATCTTGTAACCATAGATCACCATCTTGTAACCATAGATCACCATCTTGTAACCATAGATCACCATCATATCATCTTGTAACCATAGATCACCATCTTGTAACCATAGATCACCATCATACCACCTTGTAACCATAGATCACCATCTTGTAACCATAGATCACCATCTTGTAACCATAGATCACCATCTTGTAACCATAGATCACCATCTTGTAACCATAGATCACCATCATACCATCTTGTAACCATAGATCACCATCATACCATCTTTAACCATAGATCACCATCTTGCAACCATAGATCACCATCTTGTAACCATAGATCACCATCATACCATCTTGTAACCATAGATCACCATCTTGTAACCATAGATCACCATCACACCGTCTTGTAACCATAGATCACCATCTTGTAACCATAGATCACCATCACACCATCTTGTAACCATAGATCACCATCTTGTAACCATAGATCACCATCATACCATCTTGTAACCATAGATCACCATCATACCATCTTGTAACCACAGATCACCATCATACCATCTTGTAACCACAGATCACCATCTTGAGAGAGAGAGAGAGAGTCACCTGGCTTCTGGAGACATCAACAACAACCACCTTATAGGACCACTGAGGTATTTACAGCAGTTTGGGGTCATTTAACTGAATGATTTAAACCCATTTGTTCTTCACAAATACTTGTTATAAATATCTCATGAGCTCTTTTATATGGGTAGATCTGTGTAGTAGTGGTGACAGGGGGCTGTTGTGGTCTGACAGGAGACAACAGGGGGCTGTTGTGGTCTGACAGGAGACAACAGGGGGCTGTTGTGGTCTGACAGGAGACAACAGGGGGCTGTTGTGGTCTGACAGGAGACAACAGGGGGCTGGTGTGGTCTGACAGGAGACAACAGGGGGCTGGTGTGGTCTGACAGGAGGACACAGGGGGCTGGTGTGGTCTGACAGGAGGAAACAGGGGGCTGGTGTGGTCTGACAGGAGGAAACAGGGGGCTGGTGTGGTCTGACAGGAGACAACAGGGGCTGGTGTGGTCTGACAGGAGACAACAGGGGGCTGGTGTGGTCTGACAGGAGGAAACAGGGGCTGGTGTGTTCTGACAGGAGGAAACAGGGGGCTGGTGTGGTCTGACAGGAGGAAACAGGGAGCTGGTGTGGTCTGACAGGAGGAAACAGGGGCTGGTGTGGTCTGACAGGAGGAAACAGGGGGCTGGTGTGGTCTGACAGGAGACAACAGGGGGCTGGTGTGGTCTGACAGGAGACAACAGGGGGCTGGTGTGGTCTGACAGGAGACAACAGGGGGCTGGTGTGGTCTGACAGGAGACCACAGGGGCTGGTGTGGTCTGACAGGAGACAACAGGGGGCTGGTGTGGTCTGACAGGAGACAACAGGGGGCTGGTGTGGTCTGACAGGAGACAACAGGGGGCTGGTGTGGTCTGACAGGAGACAACAGGGGGCTGGTGTGGTCTGACAGGAGACAACAGGGGCTGGTGTGGTCTGACAGGAGACAACAGGGGCTGGTGTGGTCTGACAGGAGACAACAGGGGGCTGGTGTGGTCTGACAGGAGACCACAGGGGGCTGGTGTGGTCTGACAAGAGACCACAGGGGCTGGTGTGGTCTGACAGGAGGAAACAGGGAGCTGGTGTGGTCTGACAAGAGACAACGGGGGCTGGTGTGGTCTGACAGGAGACCACAGGGGGCTGGTGTGGTCTGACAGGAGACCACAGGGGGCTGGTGTGGTCTGACAGGAGACAACAGGGGGCTGGTGTGGTCTGACAGGAGACCACAGGGGGCTGGTGTGGTCTGACAGGAGACAACAGGGGGCTGGTGTGGTCTGACAGGAGACCACAGGGGGCTGGTGTGGTCTGACAGGAGACCACAGGGGGCTGGTGTGGTCTGACAGGAGACCATGCAGTAAAGTGTATTTCCACTGATCTGTTAGTTAACTGTGTGACCTTCAAGACATGAGAAGTAAACAGATCCGCAAGATCAACACCCAGATTCAACCGGCAAACAGGAAAACACTTTGAACATCTGGAAGGATCCAGAACAAACACAGGAAACACTTTGAACATCTGGAAGGATCCAGAACAAACACAGGAAACACTTTGAACATCTGGAATGATCCAGAACAAACACAGGAAACACTTTGAACATCTGGAATGATCCAGAACAAACACAGGAAACACTTTGAACATCTGGAAGGATCCAGAACAAACACAGGAAACACTTTGAACATCTGGAAGGATCCAGAACAAACACAGGAAACACTTTGAACATCTGGAAGGATCCAGAACAAACACAGGAAACACTTTGAACATCTGGAATGATCCAGAACAAACACAGGAAACACTTTGAACAAACAAACAAGCAAATCAATATTCAATGACCCCATTAGAAGAACTAATTGTTTTAGCAAATTGTACAGTGTATGTGTGTGTGTGTGTGTGTGTGTGTCCGTCCTATTCAGGGCTGAGGTAACAGAGGCCTGGGGCAGCGAGGTAGAGCAGGGCAATAACAGACTTCACTGGAACACCTACCCACCCACACACACACCCACCCACCCACCCACCCACCCACCCACACACACACACACACAAAGAGACACACACACACAAAGAGACACACACACACACACACAAAGAGACACAAACACACACACACAAAGAGACACAAACACACAAAGACACACACACACACACACACAGAGGGTTTCAGTCAGAACAGAGGTGCAGAGGGTTTTAGTCAGAACAGAGGGTTTCAGTCAGAACAGAGGGTTTCAGTCAGAACAGAGAGTTTCAGTCAGAACAGAGGGTTTTAGTCAGAACAGAGGGTTTCAGTCAGAACAGAGGTGCAGAGGGTTTTAGTCAGAACAGAGGGTTTCAGTCAGAACAGAGGGTTTCATTCAGAACAG